>NC_056747.1:688280979-688348479 GCF_019279795.1 Protopterus annectens | reverse complement strand
ACAATACATTGAAAATTAGTGGTATATACATTAACTTGAAAATCAGTGATATAGTCTCGCTAAAGTATCCATAACTCATTGTACCTATAATTTCCTTATTGAAAATCACCTAATCACCAGGCTATCAGTAATATACTCCTAATATTATCTTTGGATAATGAATACAGGTAATAATACAAACATTATTCCAATGTTTCCAAACAATATTAAACAGTCTTAAAATGACTGAAAAATCTATAAACCTTAAGCTATACAGGAATCAGGCATACTATGTCAGCAACATATAAATGGCCAAAATAAACTACTTTATGTCACAGTTCTGCTTATGAATCTTTAATCTGGAAAATCCATCATTAGTCCACATGTATATAGTCACAGAACAGAACAAAGTTTTCATGTAACATCACCTTTTTCTTTCTGGCACATATCTCCATGGAAAGAAAGGTTATCTAAATCATTATTTTGTCATTAGCAACCTTGGTTTTCCTTAGACTTTGCTGAATACCTACTAGATGAAGAGAGACAGTTTAGCTGCCTAGTACTGAACTCCTGTATCACTGTTTCTTTAGAGCATCATTGCTTCTGCATTTTCTTAGTGTACACTGGCTGTAAGTCCTGTTATAGGGACATTCCCTTTTCTTCATCTTTGTGTGATTGTGGAGTGCTGTGTAAGACATAATGGCATCATCACATCTGTTAAATTGCCTTATGACATCATTGGCGTATTAGCTAGCAATCTGAATTTACAATGACTAACTTCTAAATCAACATTCTTATGCTGAGTCTTGGAAATGCTCCTTTTCTCAACTGCAACTTGCTCAGCTGAGTCAAGTGATTGACCCTGCTTCAATCAGTACAAATGCTTTATTTACTTACATTTATAAAGCTTTCAATTCCATACACCAAACCATCACAAAACTCTACCTTTACTAGCTTATATAGAATATTATTTAAATAAAATCTACGTAAAACGATAAACTATAACTGAAAAGATGGATCAATTTTCAAAGACAATCAAATTGCTGAAGCAGCTGAAAGTCTCCATTGGTTTGTGTGCATTTTAAAATGAAGCTGGACTGGGCCTCCTTGTTGTAAAGTATATATCAGTTATCCATTCTATATCACTATAATATTTACATTTATCTTTATTTAAATTTAGTCCTAAATAGCTTATTTCATCCATACTGACTTTTGAGTGACCGAGTTCACATTATCTGTATGCATATAAATAGGTGATATAAAAATTCCTGGATCTAACTTCCATTTGCTTGCATTCATTCCTTCTTTAATGGATGATATAATACCATTCATCACCAAGGCAAATATGCTGACACTTAAGTGGCATCACTGTCAAATTCCTTAAAACATTTTAACTGTAGTTCATGACCAACCTTTAATATAAGGTGTAACTCAATTTAAAAGGAGAAATATTGATTCAAAATGCCCCACAAAAAATCTCCATACTCATTTTCTTTTAGAATTTGCCATATTCTTCATGATATACTGACTCAAATGCTTTAGATATGTCGCAGGACAATCCTTAGGATTCAGTAAAAGGCTTGCCACTTGTGGTAATTGTCCATTGCCGCAATGGTGACAAAATGTAGTTTAACAATAGCTAGGCCACAATAAGGAGGATCTTACTATCAGCTAATTAGCATATCTGTTACACACTAGCCTGCACTGGCAGTGTGATACCTGAGAGTGTTGGTCTTCTCCCAAACAGCACATGCAATGCATTGGCAAAGGCACCCACCTACCTAACCAATCCAGCCATCCCTGATGAATGCACATTTACCATTTTTAATATCACCTCAAGTTCTGCTTATGTTATTTCTTTATCTAGCTTTTCTTTTTCTTCTTCTTCTAAATTCTCTGTTTTCCATGTATTTTTTATATTCCCCTCATTTTTTCTTATTTATATATTCCTCTACTTTAGTTATGAGATGTATTTGCTAATAATGTTTCCTTCCTGTTTATCCGCTAAACTGTATATAATCATTTTCCCTCTTTTAACCTTATTTGTCAGTAAACATTTAGTTCTTCTTTCTAACCTTGATGCAGTAGCTTTTGCCTCTAATGGACACTTTTCTTCTTTAATAAGTTGTCCTAATAATTCAGCCTTTTAGAGTATGCCAAACCATCAAACCCTTTCCCAGTTCCTTTTGAAGACCACAAGTCCTTCCTGATGTGTCTATCAAAAGCAGTATATCCTGTTGTATATTTATTTTGACATGACAACTGCCATGTTCTTTGTTTAAAAAGAGCCTGCAGTGAATCTGATTGTCCCATAATTCTTGCATTCTTATTTTAAAGCCATCCTTACACTTTATGCCCTCATTTAAGTTTTGATGCCTTTCTTTTACTTTATTGTTGCTTTATTTAATCCATATTCTTTCCGAATAACCATACAATCTGAAAAAATATGTATTGCCTACATGCCAAGTCAGCTGAAGATTCTGTATGTAAAACATAAATCAATTTTAGTTTCAAACTACCTTTCTTATCTGCAAATGTTCTTTTATTTCCAACCTTTAAGTCATTGTTCTTGCATATTTAACAAATCTTGTCATCTTGCCCCATATGCTTTCTGTAAATTAGCATTAATGCCATCTAGCCATATTCAATCCATAGTTATTACTGTATAGTTTTGTATTTCAATAAACACTTCCTTTTTCAAATAGTATATTTGGAGTATATATAAAAATAACCTAAAGAGTATATAATTTTTACTGATATCCATCATGAACACTTGACCTGGCCTAACTGCAATCATATCCAAAATTTGTGCTGTGAAATAAATGCTACACCAAGCAAACAAATAACACTATAAATAACCATATAACTTGTCTACCACAGACTGATTGAAATATATATATATATATTTGCTGTTGCAAAATGCACGTTACATTAGGCAAACAAATGACTATATAATTTGTCTACCCTTCACTGATACAAACATAGTTAAATCCAAAGAAATGCAGAAAGCAGGAGACACCAAGCTGAAACTATAAAAAGTTTATTAAAACAATAAAATGCCAATAAAAGTGCACTGTTGAGCACTTTCAAGCTAACAAGCCCTTCATCAGATAGTGCATAACAGACAAAACAGTGGTATTTAAAGTACTCAGCAACCAACCAGAGATCAGTATTTCACCCTCCTTTTTCTAAGGATGGGTTTTAAAGGAATTACAGCATTCAACCCTGGGGGTTTATCAGCCTCAAGTCTAATTATCCATCTAGTTTCTGCACACTCTGTATCATTAAAAATATTTCCTCCCCTAACATTACTGTTAATGCTTTGTAATACCATAAGTAAAAATGTGTGCCCCATATTCACTTTAATATGCTGATATAAAGCATTATGCTCATTCTGTAGTCTAATATCTGAAATATGCTGAAGTATCCTATTTTTCAACATACAATTGGTCTTTCCACATAACATGAATCTCAGCTCTGGCACACTGCTAAATACACAAGATTCCTTGTTCTACAATCAGCATAACCATTAAAGAAATAATTATGTCCTGTTCTACGATGCTTGTAGATTTTCATTTGCAGAATGTATTAACAAGCTTTACAATGATAGCAAGGAAAAATGCCTGACTTCTTTATCTCAGCACCTCTCTTACCACTATTCTTAGGTTCATGACATAGCATGTCCTTCAGATTCTTATTCCTTCTGAATGTAAAACTGGGTGCAACACATATTACTTGTTTTATTCTCACATCAGTATGTAGTACTTTCTAATGCTGCTTCACTATGTCACAAATGCCTCCCATATCACCACTATAGGTAAAAACGAGGTTAACCTTGCTCCTGTCACCAGGAAAACTGCTCTGACTCAAACCATTTTCCTCTCTGGCTACATTCCTATTGAGCCACAGTCCAGCTATACTACTCCTTTTGTTTTTACTCAGTTCTATTAAAGGCTCAAATCCTGAAATATTTCATTTTCACCCTGGAAACTTGTGTCATCGCTGTACCACCTGGAAATCCTACACATCTGGCCTTTAACTATATTGTCAAATGTGGGACGTGGATGCATGCTATCAAAGGGTAACAGAATAAAACAAGTAATAGGTGTTGCATCCAGTTTTACATTCAGAAGGAATAAGAATCTGAAGGACATGCTATGTCATGAACCTAAGAATAGTGGTAAGAGAGGTCCTGAGATAAAGACGTCAGGCACTTTTCCTTGCTATCATTGTAAAGCTTGTCAATACATTCTGCAAATGAATATCTACAAGCATCGTAGAACAGGACAGAATTATTTCTTTAATGGTTATGCTGATTATAGAACAAAGAATCTTGTGTATTTAGCAGTGTGCCAGAGCTGAGATTCATGTTATGTGGAAAGACCAATTGTATGTTGAAAAATAGGATACTTCAGCATATTTTGGATATTAGACTACAGAATGAACATAATGCTTTATATCAGTATATTAAAGTGAATATGGGGCACAAATTTTTATTTAAGGTATTACAAAGCATTAACAGTAATGTTAGGGGAGGAAATATTTTTAATGATACAGAGTGTGCAGAAACTAGATGGATAATTAGACTTGGGGCTGATAAACCCCCAGGGTTGAATGCTGTAATTCCTTTAAAACCCATCCTTAGAAAAAGGAGGGTGAAATACTGATCTCTGGTTGGTTGCTGAGTACTTTAAATAGCTCTGTTTTGTCTGTTATGCACTGATGAAGGGCTTGTTAGCTTGAAAGCACTCAACAGTGCACTTTTATTGGCATTTTATTGTTTTAATAAACTTTTTTATAGTTTCAGCTTGGTGTCTCCTGCTTACTGCATTTCTTTGGATTTACACTTGGTTACTAGCAGAGGGACTTTGGTGTGGGGTGACTTTTTAGCTGTTTTCCATACAAACATAGTTCTGTGTTGTTGTCGTTTTGAAGTAAATATTATATTAAGTTAACAAATGACATCATATAATAGTGATAAACACCATTCAACATCACTAGCCTCCTTAACTGAATTTTAATGCTGTTAAACCTGAAATATGTTCCTCCAAGAGGACTTAAATTACTGAAGCATTAACTGGCACACTTACCGTCTAAAAATAGTTATGCACAGCATGTCCTAAACTTTGTTAATAGCAATACACTGGAGCAAATTGCAAAACTACCTGATAGAGGCTCTAATATCCTTGACATGGTCCTTACCAACCTAGGCCCCACCTGTACTCTAGCCTGCATCTCCTCATCTCTATTTAAATCTGACTACAAACTGGTCATCTTCTCTGCCAAGCCTAGTTGTACTATCCCATCAACAAATGAGACCAACTTTAGGCACCTCTCCAGGGCAAACCTACTTCAGCTTGTAGAAAATATATACAAACTTTGCAGGAAGACTTTGCAAGTAGACCTATTTGAGAGGGCAGATGCATTCATATCCAACTTTTACCAGCACCTAAACAGGTGAATAGAAAATTCAGGACCCATCCACCCTAATATAATGCAAAATTAGGAATAGACATCTCTGTTAAAACTCTTATATAAATAGATTTTATAAGAAAAAAAGTAAAATGATTAAAAGTTGCAAAAAATTCCTATATCCCTACCAGAAGACCAAAGTGAGTCATGCCAGCAAGGGACTTAAGAGCAGAATTAGAAAATGTAAAGCAGAGTATGAATTTAAGGTTGCTACATATACTACAGGAACTACAAATCTTTCTTTACTTGTGAATGTCCAACAATATACTGAGCTTATTCAGAATAATATCATGCACTGTCATCCTAAGGATATAGCCAATATATAAGCAGACAAATTTAGTGTTAATTTTACCCCACTTATCCACATTTTTGCCCATACCATCCTTGAAAATTTAGTTTCCCATGAAATCACCTTAGAGCAAATCTTCAAATCCCTGTCAAAGGCTAAAAACATCCACTGGACCAGACAACACACCTCGTTGCATTCTCATCAATGCCAAGCATGCACTCTCTGAGTCTCAACTTAAACTGCTCAAACTATGCCTGTCTAAGCGTTTGTGCCTGATACTTGGAGAACAGCTACTGTGACTCATCTATACAGGGCTGGCCCCTATATATGCCCATGTAATTATAGAGCCATCAGTCTCACCAGCCTTATATGCAAAGCCATAGAATGCATCACATCAGAACTCATGTATGCAGACATAGACGATTTAAGTAAATTGGACTCCACTCAGTTTGGTTTTGTGAAGGGAAGGTTCTGCCTCCTGAACCTAGGAAGCATCTGATGAGTTTGGGAGGTAGACAGGACATGTGTTTGTTATTCACAGGCAAAGGATAGTAATAGCACTAACATTACAAATTTCCATCCTATAGCCATCCTGTCTCCCCTCACTAAAATACTTGAAAGATATATACATCAACAATTTCTCCACTATCTATTATAAAATAAGCTAATCATCAATACACAACATGGATTTCAGCCAGACTACAGCACCTCCACTGCATTACTATCATTTACAGACACTGTCAATAAAGCTTGCAACTCTAATAAACTTGTACCTATCAAAAGCTTTTGACATGGTATCTCACAGTAAACTTCTCAATCAACTTTCTACCCTGGGTCTATCATCTCCATCCATTCAGTGGTTCTCTAGCTACCTTGCCAATAGGTAACAAGCTGTAACATGGCAAGGGTCAATATCTGCATACCTTCCCACTTCTACAAGAGTCCCACAAGGATCCATCCTTGGTCCTCTACTATTCAATACTTTTATCAATAACCTACATTAATCTTTTTGTGAGGGTACATTGATTCAATATGCAGATGACTCTACCACAATCTGCAATTCAAACACCTTAACTCATGTCCAAGAAATCACTCAACAAACTGTCATCTCCATTGAAACCTGGCTTACAAGAGCATAACTCCTACTCAACCATTCCAAATTATTAGGAGTCATAATAGATGATACTCTTAAATTTGACCTCCACATCCAAAGCAAAATCAAGAAAACCCATCAAAACCTAGGCATGCTATACAGAAACAAACATTTTCTGAGCATTCCCACAAACAGTCTAGCCAAAATCTGCTTTTTGTCCTCCCTACTCTGTGGAGCACTAATTCTAACCAATTTACAATCTTCCATAAAAAACAAACTTGCAGGTTGTTACAACAAAATTGCTAAAGCTGTTACTAATTTGTCCTCCTTTACCTACCACTGTAAAGCTCTGCATGCCCTTAGCTGCCTGAAACTCCCTCTCTACCTCTCCTACGTTCAGCTTATAACAGTACATAAAATCATACACAGGCCATTGGCCTGCCCAGCTCTTACTCATTTCACCAACATATGTTTACCTAAAAGAACTCTTAGATTAGAAGACAAACAACTTCTCGCCATAAATAAACTGAATAAATCCCCTGGACGAAGCCTATACTCATACTCAGTAGCAAAAAACTGGAACTGCTTACCTCTAGCCACCAGAACTATTTCTTACCTACCCACCTTTAAATGTTCCTTAAAATAATATTTTACAAAATCTTGGACCTGCTCCTGTGCTGATCCTGGCTGAACTTTCCCACTATACTTCACTCACCCCTTCAGCTTAAATCACACGTCACAACTCTCTCTAACCACTGCACTCCTTTCCTTTGCTTTCCCCTCTAAGTTACATTATCTGCTTTATCTTTGCAGACCTTTCCTCCCTACTCACGTAAGCTGCACTTTTCTTATAATCTCCTCCTCTCCACCCTCCTTCCTTCTATAACCATAATATGAACACCTCCCTCATACTAAGACATCACTCAGTTTCCCCTCACTGTCTATAATCGTGTAATCTCTAATGTCACTTTGAATATCTTATTAGAATTGTCTTGGGTCTCATTAATCACATACTAATCTATGCAACAAGTGATTGACTATTGTGTGTTTTCTGACATATTTTCTCCAACTCATGTTATTGATTTCCATTGCATTCCACTATGAAATGTGTCCTGTGTTTTTCTCATTACAACATTGCTATGTTTTGTAGTGTAACATGATACTATGTGATTTAAAATGTCTGTACATGATGTTTTGTAGTGCAACATGATACTTTGTGATTTAAAATGGCTCTACCTGATGTTTTGTAGTGTAACATGATACTTTGTGATTTAAAATGGCTGTACCCATAACCGGCCTTAGGCATAGGCCAACTAGGCAGTCGCCTAGGGCGCCGCTGTAGCAGGGGTGCTTTTCCAGTATTTTTTTGGTGTAGGTAGAACAGGATGGGGGCACCTGGGTGGTGTGGGGGGGGGGGGCAGAGGAGTCCTTTTGTCTAGGACACCAGCTGATCTAAGGCCGCTACTGGCTGTACCCGATGTTTTGTAGTGCAACATGATACTTTGTGATTTAAAATGGCTGTACCTGATGTTTGTAGTGCAACATGATACTATGTGATTTAAAATATCTGTACATGATTTTTGAAAGATTGTGATTGCGATTGTTGAGTTTTTCTCACCGGGCCTCTGCTGAAAATGGGTACTTTCTGGCCCAGTCGAACTTTCCCTATAAAAAAATGTCAAATAAATAATACATAAATAAATTTAATGAGCACCTGAAAACAGCCCTCAGTACTGTTAAGTCCTCTACCCGATCACATTTCTTTAGGAAATATGATAGTTGTGTCATAATATACTGCTGAACTTATGCTTCTGAAACTAAATAAAAAGAAGAGTGTCAAGGTCACAGAACATTAAGAAAGTAAAAGCCTGAATTCTCTGGCCATGGACACAGAAGTAAATGTGTTGGCTACCAAAGTCTTTTAAAAACAAAGTCTAGCAGCAGCATCTTTAACTCACCACCACGAGAAAGAAAATATAAAGCAATTACTTCTGTGTTCCCTTTACATATTAATGAGGACTTTTATTAACACAGACACAAAGCAACATCCTCCAACATTACAGAAAATGTTACATTTTTGCCCAGCTATGCTTCCTCACTGTAAATATACATGATCTATATCTCCTGTCAGTGAAATCTGTAAATATATATTTTTTAATTAAATCACTTTTTATGGTTCTTTTTTCTTATTTCATATAACCTGTGATTTTACTGCCTTACAGAACAGATGAAACTTTGTTGATGATGAGGATACTACAATATTAAATCCCGCCTTCAGTCCACTAAGACCGGTGAAACAGGCATAACCCAGTGTGGTTAGAGGGGTTATTAAAGGGTTTGCCCTTTTTCCAGCATCCGATGTTTAAAATGGCATCAGTATGCTCTAGATATTCATGCTGCTATGAGTGTGCTTCATATGTGAATATCTGTGGGACTCTATCCTGTGCACACCTGCATAGAATAAAGCCCCACATCTCGGCCAGGTGACTGCCAAGCAGGAAGAACCCACAACCTTATTTTTCAGGGGAACAGCATGATGCTGTCACTCAGTCCAGTGCAGGACACACTTGCTGCATCACGTGCTTTTCCTATGTTCCCTGCATCCTGTATGTCCATTAAAGGTCACATTATTCACTGCTCTTACACTCTGTTTCATAGAATATGGTAATTATAAGGGGAATTATACTGATACCAGCATGTATTCATCACTCTTACACTGTATCTCAGAGAATATGGTAATTAAAAAAGAAAGTGTTCAGATACCAGTACATCTTCACTATATTTTTACTCATCTACGGTAAAAAAATAATTGCTCTGCATGGTTCATTCCCACATACTGTCAGCTGCAATCTCTCTTTCTGTGCCTCTGACCATAGTATATGGATATAAGTAGGGACTCATTATAAATAATATTCTGTATGCATCAGCAATTTTTAACACTTGGCATTCAATCTCTCTTGCACCTTGCTTTATACTAATCATGGAAATTAGCTGTAAACAAATGCACAAATGCATGCATACAATGATGTTTCACTGGATGAGTATAAGGCAAATTTTGATAGCAAAGTATATTTCCTTTATCAAACATAAGCACATATAGATATGAACCCATACAGATATGTTATATATGGTACGCACACCTACATATGCAAAAAATCCACACACGTGTACATACACAGATGCACATAGGTGCGCGCGCGCGCACACACACACACACACACACATATGTACTGACAGAGGCTGTCATCATTACATAAGGTCAGCGCAACAGCTAGAACATGAACTTGACACCTTTGTGAGAAGCCCACAGAATACTCATTTGTTCCTGTTGTGTCAGAAATACAGATAAAAAAATCCACCTTGTGTTTCACATACCCTCTCTGAATAGACTATAACAGTAGTCTGATTATAAAACAAAGGGAAGAGCAGGAGGTGATTAGAAACCCAGTAGGAATTCTCCATAATTAGGTAGCCAGGATTCATACAGATGGAGGAGCATGCTTTCTAAAAATAAAGGTTAAAAATAAGGCAAGTAAGCAACACAACAAGGTACTATTTTAACCCTTTGGTTTCCTAAAGAAAAGGCAGAGCTATGACAATGTATTATATGAATCTGTATTTCCAGAATGCATATGGTTTGGTGTTTATTTCTTTCCATACTTGCTTGGGAAATGTAAACTCTATTCTAATTTTATTTCACATTCAGCTTGTACGAAAGTGGGAGAGAAGAAAAAAATGCATGTTGGCTCTATATCTAAACCAAATATAATCATTCAAGCAACGCACTTAATCACCTGGAGCTGAAACGAAAGATGATGTAGAAGAGAAAGGAAGAAATAAAAGCCACTGAGGTCACATAAACATCTTCTGACACAGTAAAATACCAACAACAGATTAAAACCTGCAGAAAACCAACATGTCTGTTAGTGTAAACCTCACAATGGTTCCTGTGGGGGGAGAATGAGCTAATAGATTGTCACTTCTTTTCTGGGGTCTTAGAGTCTTAAAAAGGATTTTCAGAACAATTACTCCATTGATCAGAACAAACTGACACCTTACATCCAACGTGTTATGCCAACTTACAAGGATGGTGAGAATTTAATAAGAATGTATGTATATAAGCTTGTGGTGATCTCTGCAGACTTCCATAATGGATCATTAGTGAAATGGGTCAGTTGATTGGCTAATTCTCAAGTACAGAAAATAAATATGAGTTGCTTCATGTGCAAGAATTTAAGCACAAAACAAAGGAACATTACAAATAAGGTGTGTGTGTGTGTGTGTGTGTGTGTGTGTGTGTGTGTGTGTGTGTGTGTGTGTGTGTGTGTGTGTGTGTGTGTGTGTGTGTGTGTGTGTGTGTGTCTGTGTTAGTGTGTGTGTCTGTGTGTGTGTGTGTGTGTGTGTGTGTGTGTGTGTGTGTGTGTGTGTGTGTGTGTGTGTGTGTGTGTGTGTGTGTGTGTGTGTGTGTGTGTGTGTGTGTGTGTGTGTGTGTGACTGTGGTGCTGTTCAAATGAGAAGTCTTATGACCATGTAAGCCTTGCCAATGCCCTTAAGTCTCACCTCCTTTCTCCCGAAGGGCCATAAACATCAGTCTCTGATTAAATTTATGAATATCCTTCAACTATATTCTGTTTAAAGAAAGATGGTGAGTCACATTGCTTAACATGCAAGGGAAGGTTATTCCAGAACTTTACAAGATGCTGGGTTATAAACGTGCCCCTCCAGCATGCTTTATTTATCTGTTGGTGAAGATGTATGTCCTTTGTTCTAGTAATGGTAGAGCTGTTGAACTTGTACAGATACAGGAGGTCCAGGATAACCAGGTCACTAATGACACTGTAAGCACGACTGAGAGCTGCTCTTAAACATAAGACACTGAATAAAATAATACAGCTTCCAGCTTCTCTTGATGCCTCATGGACTTTAGACCTATGGTCTTTCTGATTAGGATCTCTCAGGGTCTTTCTAATTGTTTGATGTGCTTAGTGAGATACATCCTAAATGGGGCACTGTACTTGATAATTGGTTTGACCAGTTCTGAGTATAAAGGAGTGATTACTTCTTTAGACCTTAAAGATATTGATTGGGCAAGCAGCTGTGCTAAATAAAATACTTTTCTGACAATGGATCAAAAGAGAGGGGAATTATCAGCCCAAGTTCCTAGGTCCCAAGCTACATTTTCAATTTGTAGTGGTCTGCTTTCAGAACAGTATGAAGAGGAGATGGGTAGCCTACCACAAGTGATGATACTATGCATTTTAGCATTTAATTTGAGGCTATTTAAATACACCTAGTGTTTACTAGGGAGAGTTCATTCTGGAGGGTTTGGGTGTCAGAGGATGCCTTAACAACAGCACACAGTTTGCAGTCATATGCAAACTTTATTAGCCAGACGTAACAATCTAAGAAGTAACAGCCAAAAAGAAGAGGTCCCAGCACTGAGCCCTGAGGGACGCTGCTTGTCAGTTTCATCCTTTCTGATGAGTTGGCTGCAACAAGCACTGCATGTGTTCTGACTTTCAGAAAGTTTGCTACCCATCTTACCACATATCAGTCAAATATTTGAAGCATTTAGCTTCTGTGTGATTCCAGCTTGTGAAAGGGTGTCAAAGACCTTGGTCACGTAAAGATGTATCATGTGTACCATATGGCCACCATATACAGCCTCCATACCCACGCAAAGAAGTTTACCAGACTAAATAGACAGAATCAACCCTTCACAAAGTCAAAATACAAGGGGAAATCTCAAATAAGATTCTTCATCTTAATTTATGAGGCAATTTATAATATACTCTATGACTTTGCAGATGAGGCTTGTAAGACTGATAGCCTGTAATTACCTCAATCTGCTGTAAGTACATCCTTATGGAGGAGTGTCATGTCTGGAGTGCATCACTCATCAGTGATGAAACCAGTAGATACATTTAGGATAAACAGTTTAAGTAGTGGGTCTGTAAGGGCACATTTACTATTGTCAGGTACATGAGGGTGTATTTTTGGTCTTGGATAGCACTTTCAGTAAATGATCTTTAGTGATAATTGGAGGATTATACGATACAAATATTTAAGGGCTCTAGATAGAAATCTCAGGGGTGAAAATGGCACTGAATATGTTTGCAAGGATGCTGGTAATGTCTATTGGGTCATCTAGGAGGACTCATTTTAAATATATCCATTGCAATGCAGGGTATTGTTTCTTAATTTTGGAAATAATTAAAGGATCTATAATTATGTTTGGCTTTACATACCAGTCTAAGTTCATGGCTCCTTAAGTCGTTTTTTATATGTTTTTTTTTTTTACATTTTTCTTGAGAAAATGGGTTTTAGCTTTGGATCTAATATATAATCTAAGTAACTTCTTTCTGTCTTTTGTTATATAATTTATTTATAGTGGAAAATCAGACTGATTTATTTTTGAATTTCCCATAGCATTTGCTTCTGGCAGGAACTGCCAGTCCTATGAATTTTTCAAAATTTTTTAGTGAGGTTTCCTGCTCTGTCAAGTTCAACAGTGGTGAAGTCATAAGTGAATTATGATATTTCAGTGTAGAGTAGGTTCAGGTTGATGCATTTGTCGTCTTTTAATTCAGTGGAGTTTGCTGTAGGTGCTTTTGGGAGCTTAAAGGGGAAGGTCACAAGTTTGTGGTCAGACTTCACTGGGGAAAGAGACACCAGAGGAGTAGTATGACAGGTGATCATATCTGCAAGAATGTGATAAAGAATGTTGTGTCCCCTAGTTCATTTTAACAATTGCTCAAGGGAGTTTTTTTGTTTATTTTGCCTAGGAATTTTGGGGGATACCCTATTGAAGGGTAGTTAAAGTCTTCCAAAATAATGGAATTTTTGCAAATAATGATATTGTGTAAAAGACTGAGGAATCTTTCATGGTCATTAGGGACAAATAGTGTGTTCTGTAACAAGCTACTAGCTGATAATTAATCTTATTTAGTGTGATGTGCAGTTTAATGAGTTCAGTTTGTGGGCCCCCTGGGATATGTCTGGAGATAATATGTTCCTTGAAAATTTGAGAATCCACCAAAGTTGCCATCAGGTCTTAAGAAATGAAATGTGCAAAACCCAGGTAAAGATAGAGAGTGCTCTCTTTACATTTAAACCAAGTCTCAGTAATTAAAGACATAGATGCTTTCCAAATGTAGGATTGCCTCAGGATTAGGAAAGCCATTGTTTAAATGTTTGGAAAAGAGGAGAACTGTCTTAATACAATCCAATTTCAGAACTGAAATGTTAGTTATATTGGAATGTCCATCAACTGGACTTTGTCTAAAAATTCACTATGGACAACAAAGGATTTAGCCAGTATGCAGATGCTTTGGGACAAGAGGTATTGGCCATCCTTAATAAAGCAAGCTGAACTATCAAGCATCTCATCCCATGCTGGCACATACTAGCTCCCCCTAGAATGACCCCAGCTACTTAAACAATTATTAAAACCAATGATCATTTCTTTGTCTCTAGACATCATCTGCATATACCTCTACCATGATGTCATCACATTTGTCAGGGGTTAGGATCTTTAGGGCCCTAGTAATGTCAGAGATCCTGGCACCTAAAAGACAATTCACTGAAACTCTCCCTTTGCCCACCCTTTGAGTGCCGATGTGCCTAATAATAGAGTCAGTAATCTCTAAACCAGCTGCAGTTATTCAGAACAGTAGATTTAGAGTGTTCTTCCTCAGGATCATGCATCTTGGTAAGTATGTACGAGGCAGAGAAGTGGCATGATTTTTGTAGAGGTGTAATATTCTTAGTTTTAGGCAGCTTGAGGGTGATTTGTCTAAAGCTTCAGCATAAGACATTTTGGTGACACATGGCTAGTTAAGAACTGTGATGGAAGGGTATAAAGCTCTTGGGACAAGCTTGCAAGTGAGATGGAAGCCTCCTGAACAGGAAAGTAGAATAAAACAAACTTTATTTTTAAATGTGGAAGATTTTCCCCAAGGGGAACTTATCTGCCCAATAAAGGAGCAGCACAAGCCAACCACTGATCCTGAAAAGCCCACAGAGCAGTGCTGTCTTCAAGGGCAGGAAAACTCTGAAGGGATTGGCACCCAAACCAGTCATTTTAGTCAGCTTAGCTCAAGCTGACTGATTTAATGGTTATGTGGAAGGTGTCCTGAAGCTTTGGAAATTGGCTGATTTTACATCCTTAGCAAGATATAACCCGTATAGCTATGGCTACTACAGCAGTAATCAATATGACGAACATCTCAAGAGTCACTATTTTCAAAATGTGTTTTACTTGTTTGTAAAGTATTTACATTGCTGGGGTGTGCTGTATGTATTCTGATGACGTTTTTCATTAAATGGACAACATTTCTAAATCTTTTAACAGCTTTCCTATGTTCAAGTGTTCCTTTGGTGGTTTTTGTGGCTTTATTATTTGGAACAGTGATTATTCGTTTGATGTTGTGCTTCAAATGTTGTTTATACTGTTTTGTTTTTGACACCAAAGCAGCATTACAACTTTTGTGATGTAGGCAAAGGTGCATAACAGGATTACAGTTTGATTATTTCTGTTGCATAACAAATCCTTGTCAGACATTATATTTCACATTAACTCAATAACACTTATGTGGTGTGGAATGTCACACCTATAGTAGTCTACACAGAGCTTGCATTCTAAACCATTTTCTAAAAAATAAACTTTAAAAGAATGAGATGGATAAATATAATATTTTGTGAACAATAAGCCGCGGTGGTGCAGCAGTTAGCATTGTCACCTCACAGCAAGAGGTTCTCCCATTTGATTCTCGGCTGGAGCGCCTTCTGTGTGGAGTTTGCATGCCCTCCCGGCAGTCGAGTGATGTTAAAGGCATGCAGGTAGGTGCGAGTGTGAATGGGCTTGCCTTCGTGGCTGAGCATCAGGCTGGCAACTCGGCACCGTAAAATCCACTGCCAATCATAAGCGGACCAGAGTTCCACTGTGGCGACCCCTAACCGGGAAAAGCCAAAAGACATACATACAAAAGATGTTAAAACTGCACAAATAGCAATGTAACCGATAAGCATTCTTTACAGTGATAATAATCAGTGCATTTACAGTCATTCCATAAATTCTGTAATACATTATAATGTGCACTAACCCCAAATTATATGTTTGCTAAACTTTCACAAACAAATTATCATATCTTGGAAACTGTACAAATTAGACATATATTGTTAGAATATTTTTGCGAATAAGCTTTGACATGCCAACTAGAAACTACTCTATGAGTGCATATTTATTGAGATATTTACAAAAATATAAAAATATATCTTTACTTGTGTAATTAGCAATATAAATAACACAATATTTCTCAAGATGTGCATGTAAAAATATCAGTGATAGTTTTCTTCAACAACATCTAAGGTTTTGTCTGATGTCAGGCAACAATGTATTTTTTGAACAGTTTAGCACTTATGGAAATATTGTTTATTTTCATAATTACTAACAAACAATTAGCAATATCTCAGGTGTAGGGTGATATAAATGGACATTGACAATGAATTTTCTGTCTCCCACCATGGCATATCACACCATACCCCTCAATAACATGCAGGGCTCTCAGTTATGAAAATATGAACACAAATATGAACATATGAACAATAAGTGACAGATAATGATTACTTTCTCAGCTGCAGCACATTCTAGATTATCAATCTTAGTATAATTTTGTTAATAATTTATTGCACTTTCTAATACTGCCTATTATTAGCTGGTAAGTTGCTTGGTTAAAGAAGCAATACCTGAACAAAGGTCTGGACACCATAACGCACTGTGGGTGTGAATTGGAAATATACAAAAATGTGCTATAGGCTTGAATGAGTGAATGGCCTGACAAATGTGCAATGCAAATATCATAGTAAAACTGAACCTCAAAATGTAGACTGAAAATAGATATGGCTCATTTGGATAATATATCTACCCATCTTCCATTCAGGTAAGCTGCAGATCCTAGTTAACTGTTACATACATCTTTTTTTTCTGCTCCACCCACTCTCATTCTAAAGGTTGTCTATAACTAGCTGTCCCATGCAGGTTTGAGTTTTCATATATTTGCCATGCCAGCTCATCAGACTCTTCTATGTTTTCTATGGATTCTACGTACAAAAATGCTTTAAGATACCAACCTTCTGTTTTCTACTATCTTGAGATTGTGACCTCTTCTCATCCCTTTCTTTTGAAAAGGTGTTGCTGTCTTAGGTTCTGTTGAATCCCCTTTAGATATTTAAAACTTTCGGGCATCTCTCATTTCTAGAGGATTTCAGTCATGTTTGACATAATTACCGGCACGGCATATATAAAACTACATGCACATGCACTACACCACTCGTATGTCCCTTATTTTGTAGCAGGTCCCTCATTTTGCTTCATATTTTGTCCTGTCTCTCTTCGCCACCCCCCCCCCCCCTGGTAAATTATTTTGAGTTACAGTGAGTGGATACTCCTAGACAGAGTGTTTAAACTTCAAGTTGCTCAGGAAAGTGTATGTTGGTGCTAAACCTGTTATGCTGACTTTGTGAGTTAGAGCAACATTAAAAAAGTCATTAATCTGGGGGCTTTACACCCCACGTTTTCTGGTTTGCTGAGAATAGTTCAGCAAAGAATTTGAGCGATATCTCTCTCACACACACACACACACACACACACACACACACACAGGATTAGGAAAGCCATTGTTTAAATGTTTGGAAAAGAGGAGAACTGTCTTAATACAATCCAATTTCAGAACTGAAATGTTAGTTATATTGGAATGTCCATCAACTGGACTTTGTCTAAAAATTCACTATGGACAACAAAGGATTTAGCCAGTATGCAGATGCTTTGGGACAAGAGGTATTGGCCATCCTTAATAAAGCAAGCTGGACTATCAAGCATCTCATCCCATGCTGGCACATACTAGATCCCCCTAGAATGACCCCAGCTACTTAAACAATTATTAAAACCAATGATCATTTCTTTGTCTCTAGACATCATCTGCATATACCTCTACCATGATGTCATCACATTTGTCAGGGGTTAGGATCTTTAGGGCCCTAGTAATGTCAGAGATCCTGGCACCTAAAAGACAATTCACTGAAACTCTCCCTTTGCCCACCCTTTGAGTGCCGATGTGCCTAATAATAGAGTCAGTAATCTCTAAACCAGCTGCAGTTATTCAGAACAGTAGATTTAGAGTGTTCTTCCTCAGGATCATGCATCTTGGTAAGTATGTATGAGGCAGAGAAGTGGCATGATTTTTGTAGAGGTGTAATATTCTTAGTTTTAGGCAGCTTGAGGGTGATTTGTCTAAAGCTTCAGCATAAGACATTTTGGTGACACATGGCTAGTTAAGAACTGTGATGGAAGGGTATAAAGCTCTTGGGACAAGCTTGCAAGTGAGATGGAAGCCTCCTGAACAGGAAAGTAGAATAAAACAAATATTATTTTTAAATGTGGAAGATTTTCCCCAAGGGGAACTTATCTGCCCAATAAAGGAGCAGCACAAGCCAACCACTGATCCTGAAAAGCCCACAGAGCAGTGCTGTCTTCAAGGGCAGGAAAACTCTGAAGGGATTGGCACCCAAACCAGTCATTTTAGTCAGCTTAGCTCAAGCTGACTGATTTAATGGTTATGTGGAAGGTGTCCTGAAGCTTTGGAAATTGGCTGATTTTACATCCTTAGCAAGATATAACCCGTATAGCTATGGCTACTACAGCAGTAATCAATATGACGAACATCTCAAGAGTCACTATTTTCAAAATGTGTTTTACTTGTTTGTAAAGTATTTACATTGCTGGGGTGTGCTGTATGTATTCTGATGACGTTTTCATTAAATGGACAACATTTCTAAATCTTTTAACAGCTTTCCTATGTTCAAGTGTTCCTTTGGTGGTTTTGTGGCTTTATTATTTGGAACAGTGATTATTCGTTTGATGTTGTGCTTCAAATGTTGTTTATACTGTTTTGTTTTTGACACCAAAGCAGCATTACAACTTTTGTGATGTAGGCAAAGGTGCATAACAGGATTACAGTTTGATTATTTCTGTTGCATAACAAATCCTTGTCAGACATTATATTTCACATTAACTCAATAACACTTATGTGGTGTGGAATGTCACACCTATAGTAGTCTACACAGAGCTTGCATTCTAAACCATTTTCTAAAAAATAAACTTTAAAAGAATGAGATGGATAAATATAATATTTTGTGAACAATAAGCTGCGGTGGTGCAGCAGTTAGCATTGTCACCTCACAGCAAGAGGTTCTCCCATTTGATTCTCGGCTGGAGCGCCTTCTGTGTGGAGTTTGCATGCCCTCCCGGCAGTCGAGTGATGTTAAAGGCATGCAGGTAGGTGCGAGTGTGAATGGGCTTGCCTTCGTGGCTGAGCATTAGGCTGGCAACTCGGCACCGTAAAATCCACTGCCAATCATAAGCGGACCAGAGTTCCACTGTGGCGACTCCTAACCGGGAAAAGCCAAAAGACATACATACAAAAGATGTTAAAACTGCACAAATAGCAATGTAACCGATAAGCATTCTTTACAGTGATAATAATCAGTGCATTTACAGTCATTCCATAAATTCTGTAATACATTATAATGTGCACTAACCCCAAATTATATGTTTGCTAAACTTTCACAAACAAATTATCATATCTTGGAAACTGTACAAATTAGACATATATTGTTAGAATATTTTTGCGAATAAGCTTTGACATGCCAACTAGAAACTACTCTATGAGTGCATATTTATTGAGATATTTACAAAAATATAAAAATATATCTTTACTTGTGTAATTAGCAATATAAATAACACAATATTTCTCAAGATGTGCATGTAAAAATATCAGTGATAGTTTTCTTCAACAACATCTAAGGTTTTGTCTGATGTCAGGCAACAATGTATTTTTTGAACTGTTTAGCACTTATGGAAATATTGTTTATTTTCATAATTACTAACAAACAATTAGCAATATCTCAGGTGTAGGGTGATATAAATGGACATTGACAATGAATTTTCTGTCTCCCACCATGGCATATCACACCATACCCCTCAATAACATGCAGGGCTCTCAGTTATGAAAATATGAACACAAATATGAACATATGAACAATAAGTGACAGATAATGATTACTTTCTCAGCTGCAGCACATTCTAGATTATCAATCTTAGTATAATTTTGTTAATAATTTATTGCACTTTCTAATACTGCCTATTATTAGCTGGTAAGTTGCTTGGTTAAAGAAGCAATACCTGAACAAAGGTCTGGACACCATAACGCACTGTGGGTGTGAATTGGAAATATACAAAATGTGCTATAGGCTTGAATGAGTGAATGGCCTGACAAATGTGCAATGCAAATATCATAGTAAAACTGAACCTCAAAATGTAGACTGAAAATAGATATGGCTCATTTGGATAATATATCTACCCATCTTCCATTCAGGTAAGCTGCAGATCCTAGTTAACTGTTACATACATCTTTTTTTTCTGCTCCACCCACTCTCATTCTAAAGGTTGTCTATAACTAGCTGTCCCATGCAGGTTTGAGTTTTCATATATTTGCCATGGCAGCTCATCAGACTCTTCTATGTTTTCTATGGATTCTACGTACAAAAATGCTTTAAGATACCAACCTTCTGTTTTCTACTATCTTGAGATTGTGACCTCTTCTCATCCCTTTCTTTTGAAAAGGTATTGCTGTCTTAGGTTCTGTTGAATCCCCTTTAGATATTTAAAACTTTCGGGCATCTCTCATTTCTAGAGGATTTCAGTCATGTTTGACATAATTACCGGCACGGCATATATAAAACTACATGCACATGCACTACACCACTCGTATGTCCCTTATTTTGTAGCAGGTCCCTCATTTTGCTTCATATTTTGTCCTGTCTCTCTTCGCCACCCCCCCCTCTGGTAAATTATTTTGAGTTACAGTGAGTGGATAATCCTAGACAGAGTGTTTAAACTTCAAGTTGCTCAGGAAAGTGTATGTTGGTGCTAAACCTGTTATGCTGACTTTGTGAGTTAGAGCAACATTAAAAAAGTCATTAATCTGGGGGCTTTACACCCCACGTTTTCTGGTTTGCTGAGAATAGTTCAGCAAAGAATTTGAGCGATATCTCTCTCTCTCACACACACACACACACACACACACACACACACAGCGAAAGAGAGAGAACAAGAGAGACACAGAAAAAATGAAAACGTTTTATTAATAGGGTAGAAATGCTAGATGGTAAGTGCATTGCGCACACAAACCCACAGCTATACTACTGATAGACAGTTGCCCAGACCAGAAAGGCACACCGTTGTCATTGCAGTCAGTTGTATTTAGTGCTTGAGAGTGTCAGTGTGTTGGAGAAGAACAGAGCTCACGAGTTATTTTATGACTAAAATGTCGCAGTGTAAATACTCTTTCCAAACTGAGAGGAAACATCGGAACGTAATTATTATAATACTTGGAACGCAAATGTCACTAACTTGTGTGTGTGTGTGCGTCGGGGGCAGCCTCAGACACCGCAGAATAAGAAGTAATATACAATCTTGGCATGCCATCTGTGATGGGAAAATGTGTTATCTTCAGCTTCCACGATGATATGATTTGTATAATTTATACACGTTTGTCTTCGTTATCCATTTGTAGACCTGGACTCTCCAAGCAGGAAAGCAAGTTCTGAAGAGGTAGCTCAAATCAGGATATTGGCGTCAGATAATAGCTAAATCACCTTGATCACATTTAGTGACAGACAATCTATGCTATCCTTCTACGGAAATAAACTCAGCGGGTGTCTGATTTACAGAAAGCAGTACACGGACGGGGCATCCCCTTACTGATAGTTTACATAACCGTTCCACAGAAACACTCACATTTTAACCAGGTGCGGTTTAGGATATTATATTCCCACATCCATGAAAATACAGTTGAGTTTTTCTGTGTTTTGTTTCACAGTTGCAGAAATAAAACTGCCAAATGATATTGAAAATGAATAAGATTCGCAGGGTGGCTGCTTTCCTCGCCTATGCGATTATCCCTTCTCTTTCTCCTTGGCTGTTAGGCTCCCTGCTATTTATAAATAGCAACGTCTTCCCATTTCCTAAATTTTCTCAATGACGTAGGGAGACCACGTAAATGTGTAGGTGATGCTTTTCGATGAATGAGATCCCCCCTCCTCTCCCACCCCCTGGTTACTCGTACTACAGGAACTCTATAAAAGCAGGGTAGGGGCAGGGAGAGACACTTCGCTAAGTCTGTTTGCAGAGGCACCAGGGGAAGGACGGCGGCGCACCTGCAACGCCTTCAAGAAGCACTTTGTCAGAGGGATCACTTGGCTGCCTGTCCCACAAACCTGAGCCACGCTCGTTCTTCTGTATAGAACTCACAGTCCTTCTCCATTCTAAGGGGCGAAACCGGCGTTCCAGGAAGCACCTTGGAGTTGTAAGCAGGTAGGCAGAATTTGCTTCCCTTTTGCACTGCTCATACTCGGCATATCTTTGAAATGAAGACAAAAGTGAAGTTTTAAAAAACGCTTTACTCTTTTTATTTATTTAATTTTATAGTGATACGTGGGACAAGTGGTACTTAAGGCATGAGTATGGTTATATAAAGCGAGTGTATCGCATAAGTATATTTGCTGTTGTGTCCTTCATGCTGGGGTAACGCGTTGCTGGCTGGGGAGACTTGTCAAGCTCGGCTCAGGATTACAGTTAGTTGCAGAAGTGTATCCCTGCAGTATGAATCACTACATAACACGTGGGCAGCAGCAGAGCTACGTCTGCTGCCAGCCACTTTTATATGTAAAATGCTTCAATATGGCAAGTTTGCAGTGCATCATTTTTGCATTCCATGTTACAAAGTGTCCAGATATTTAGTATTCTTGCATTCTTTTTCTAAATGCACATAGACAACAACAGAACGGCTCAGTTTGACAGATACTGAGGCAAATCGTGTTGATTTAATGTGGCAACTTTTAAGTACAATACTTTTGCATTCAGTGTTACAAAATGTCCAGATATTAGCATTCTTGCATTCTTTTTCTGAATGCAAACCAGGCAACAGACCCTCGTTTTGACCGATACTGAGGAAGGTTAGGTTGACCGTTTTGTGATTTGATATAGCGTAATTTCTTGGGCTTCTTCGGGCATGACAGCGCAGAAAAATTGGGAAATAAGTCGTGCCTTGTACTATGTATTGTTGAAAGCTCTGTATTCACGCTCGAGAAGTAGAACTAGTCACCTTCCGTGGTGCTGAACTGACTACCTCATACCCGTTCCATTGCAGAAGCTACAGGAACTAACCAGAGTTGAGTAGTGCTGAAAAGGAGCAGTGGTTACAAATCTGAGCTTTTTGTACAGCATGACTGAGAATGCTTAGTTACAAATAAAACAGCATCAGAACATTTTTCAAGCTAGAAGTACTTGACAGTGCAGACACGTTTCTGTGTGACTTCACAGCTACTGAAGCAGGACTTTTCTCTCCTCCCCTCCCGGCTGGAGTTGCAGCAGTTTGTTCCTTACTGTTTGACTGCAGAGTCCTGTTTCCCTTAAGATGTTTTTTTTTTTCCTATGACGTACTTGGGTGATGATAAACTAAGCTTTGCGTCAATGTTGCGCAGTTCTGCAGCCTCTGCCATTCACCTGCTGTAACCTGCTCTTAAAGTACTCTTGTACCTGCTTAACCCGTGAGCTGCCAGATAATGCGTCTCTACCTTTTCTGCTCCCACCTAGTAACGGAGCCATGTTTTGTGTGTTTGGACTGAAAAGATTAATAATTATGTGAAGTTTGTAATGCTAAAACACCTTTTCTCTGTAGAATGCTTAATTCAGTAGCTAAAAGACAAGAGACTCAAGACAAATTTATCATTTATAAAAATGAAGCTGCTCATAGTATGGAGCAATATGGATATACTGAGAATATGTGTGCAGAATTGCAAAACTTGAGACTCCCTCTCCTGGTATGAAAGAGCAGAAGAGTTCTGAAATTTGAAATTAAATTTCTTTATTTATACAATGGTTCTGTTAAAGCAGGGCAGAAGAACAGATGTGATTAGTAGAATAGGGGCTGTAATGTTTTGGTCTAAAATTACTGAGGTATAATGAGAGAGAGTTGGAAAGTAATTGAATATGCCTCTTCTGTCCTAACACATAATAATCACTGCAGAAGTAAAGAAAAAAATAAGAATAACATTTTCTCTTAAAATATATGTTTGGCAGGTGGAATCTGGATAGAAAAAGAGGGGACATGCCTTTTCAAGAGGAAAGGATCCATCTACCCACAACCCCTTTTTCCAATTTTTACACATGGGGTCGGGGTGTCACTTCAACAGTAACATAGGTTCATAGATTAGTACTAGGCTAACTACCCTTGTGGGCCATTTTAAGCCTAGCCAATTACCCTACCTGAAAATTCAACCCTGCACCTTGTGTCTCTAAGGCAAACACCTTAAATACTATGCCAAACTCCCAAACTATCATTTAGAGCCAAGGTTTACACAACCAGGTGGCTAGCTTTCTTCTACACCACACACTCCCTTGCACATATGCGGCCAAGTTAGAGTGTCCAGTCCACCTACTACATGTCTTTGGGATGTGGGAGAAAACCAGAGAACCTGGGGGAAACCCACACAAACACAGGGAGGACTTGCAGATTCTGCACATAAGGCACCCAGCTGAGAATCGAACTGGGGACCCTCTTGCTGTGAGGCAACAACACTAAGGATAAAGGGGCAGAAAGAATCGAGAGTCCTGAGAGTTTAACTAATTGGGGAAATCTTTTTCTGAAACTGAAATTCATTGCCAAAGGAATTTTGGTGAATATAATAGTAGGTAACATTGTTCGTTCATGGAAACTGTCAGCTTTCAACATTGTGGCTTTCTGAAAAGCATGACAGTTAATATTCTTTTCAGTATGAGCCAATAATAAGTTGTATCAGGATGGGAATGAAAATAAATGGTCCCTGTGTTTTTGGAAAATGTTATTGCAAATGTGGACAAACGGATATACATGCCTGGTTCTGCAGCAATAGCCTCACTTTGTGTGTGTGTGTGTGTGTGTGTGTGTGTGTGTGTGTGAGAGAGAGAGAGAGAAGGGGGGGGATAAATTGCTAATTTACCAAATGAAAATTAGATGTTTTTTTTCCACAATTTTGAAAACATTTTCCAAACAGTGGTCAAAGTAAGTTGTATTCTCTGAACTGTGTTCTTCAAAGATACTTGTACTGTATCAGTAGAAAGCCCTAAGTTAAAACATAAACATCCACAGAAATGATTATACTTCTTATTTTTTCTACAGCAATATTGTTGAGTTTTCAGTTTTCCTACTTCAGTATGGAACTTTTTGGCTAATATTTGTAATAATAGTATCTGTATCACTGTTATGTAGACAGCTTACTGTATCTCTGAGTTTTCCCTTGTCTGTGTCCCACATCATGTCTCAACAGGGTCTTCAGATGAGTCCACTTACCTGTTTCTGAAATAAATAAACACTACACAATGTACTTTTGAATAGCAAAACATCAGAGACACACAAGGAAAAAAGGAGATAGGGCTATCGGGGGGGGGGGGGGGTGATGGCCCCAACATGAAGTGCGAACAAAAAGAAAGACATTTTTTTAATTAATCTGAGTTTAAAATCACTACATTTTCTCCACATGGATAACTTACACAGCCCAAATCTAAAACAAGTACAAAGAATTTAAGTGAAGTCTGAATACTCAGGCCAGATAAAATAAAGGCTCAAACATTATGATAAAAGAAAGGGCATAATAAATAAATAATTTCCATAGTTGATAAGAGTAGAGTACACAATAAATGAAAGATAATCTTATAATTAAAGAAACACAGTTTAAATAGACCACAGTAGAACTGAAAGACTGAAATAGATGGGCTGTAAATTGGAGATTAGATTCAGATAGTGATACGTTAAAACTAAATGATTAAATTAAGATTGCAAATTAACCTGTAAGCTGTATGAATGACCCAATCAGCTATTAAACAAATGAAGCAATCAGTTTTGTAATACAATGTGATAAACTGATTTATACTGTTAAGTAGCATTCACACCTTATTAGAAAGTTAACTTAATGGTAAGTGTCAAATGGGATAAAGAATGCTTACCCTGCATAGTAAAACAGAGCGAATCCGCACTGCAAGTTTGTAAGTATTTAATCAAATAATCTTTAAAATATAAGCACTCAAAATATTCAACAAATAAAGCATAAAATAGAAAGAACAAGTGATGAAACAATCAACATATTAAAAGTTTTTACTAAAAGTTCACATACAGGCCATGATAAATTCAAGAAATATAGTAGACAATGCTATACGCTAAGAGCAGGACAATATAAAGATTTGTAAATATTCAAACTCATGCACTCAACAAATGTGTTAGGCATCTACACAGCAAACAAAGCCAGAATCATGGTAAGGGAGAAGAGATTGCAAATAAGAGTAAATGTCTAATAAACAAACAGCACTTTGTGAGATGGCATCATTTCTCATCCCTTTAAAACAAATTCTAAACCCAGTGTTGTTAAGTCTACAGCCATCCTCGGCTGCATTGTAATTCAGCTCAGAATAAGTCCCTGTTTCCAAACACAATACTTAAAAGAATTGATAATGGGAAGTACAGGCTGAGATTTGGGTATAGTGCACTTTAGTATAACACAAAGCTGTACTATGCATTACTGGCATGCCATACCTCCTAATGTCTAGTATTATATTAATAATTAAAAGGCTATCCCACTACAGAGTTGTTGTTGACTGCGGTGGTGGTGCTGCAGTAGTGTTGTCCCCTCACAGTAAGACGTTGTCCTGTTCGATTCTCAGCTAGAGCGTCTTCTGTGTGGAGACATGCGTGAATGGGCATACCTTCGTTGAAGGTTGTGCGTCAGGGCTGGCAACTCAGCACGTAAAAATGTACTGCCAATCATTAGCGGACCGGAGTTCCGCTGTGGCGACCCCTAACCGGGAAAAGCCAAAAGACACAACAACACTACAGAGTAATGTAGTATAAAGGAAGACTCCCTCAGTGTCCCACTATCTCTGGTAAATGGCAGAGCTGAAGTGTTGAGTTATCCAGCATAACTTAGCATTTCAGGTATGAGTAGTGTAAACACAACAGTACACACATGATATGCATACTGCTTGGTCACTATGGGGCTGTATGCCTTGTGCAGCAAAGTGTGACACAAAGGTACACTAGCACATAGAAGAACAGGAGAGTATGAAGGTATGGTTGGAGCACATGATGCAGAAATTCATAGAGGAATGGTTAGCTCCATTTCCCAAAGTAAAGCACAACTAGCAGGCACATGGGCATCATTGCAGACTAATCACCCAGACCACCACATCACCAAACTGTGTGCCATAAGATGATGATAGCACCAGCCTCAGCATGACTTGGCATGTCTCTCTATGAATCATATACACAATGGCTAGAGTTTATCAGAATGCTGATTTGCATTATGTGATTTTTGTCATATCTTGAATAATGGACTATGGCATAAATCCTTGCACCTTACCATGTAATGCTGTGGGGATGGAGCAAAGACATATATATAAAATGCAGTTTCCCTGAACATTGTCATGGTATCATGCAGTAAGGCTTAGGTGTTTTAATCTTATTCTAAGATTCTCCAAGACATCCATGATACTCGGTAATGATCCACACTCCATTAAAGCATTAAAGATTCATACATTTCCAGTATTAGCAATCCCCACCTTTACCTCAAGTACTCCTAGAAGGTCTGATTCAGAAGAAGTATGTGTTAGATCAATGACAATGCTTGAGATGTTGTACGGGACAGTCACTGCAGACTCTGTGGAAGCCAGTTGTAAAAGCAGTGCTGTCAGCAAAGACAGCATCCATGCCACTTGGCAGGGAGAATTCAATTCCAAATAAGAATCTAGTTTCAAATAAACAATGGTGTGTGTAAGATGCAATCTAATACATTGTATCAACACATTCAAAACAAGATGTTAAATACATTGTTGCAATTCAGTATATTCCAAATCTCAGTAGCAGTGCAGTCGCCATTCAGTATAATCCAAAACTTAACAGTTGTGCAGTCACCATAAAGTATAATTCAAATCTCAGTAGCAGTGCAGTTGCTGTGCAGTATAATGCAAACATCAGTAACAGTGCAGTTGCCATTCCGTATAATCCAAAGCTCAGTAGCAGTGCAGTTGTTGTGCAGTATAATACAAACTTCAATAGCAGTGCAGTTGCCATTCAATATAATCCAAAGCTCAGTAACAGTGCAGTTGCCATTCAGTATAATCCAAAGCTCAGTAGCAGTGCAGTTGCTCTGCAGTATAATGCAAACTTCAGTAGCAGTGTAGTTATCATTCAGTATAATCCAAAGCTCAGTAGCAGTGCAGTTGCTGTGAAGTATAATGCAAACATCAGTAACAGTGCAGTTACCATTCCGTATAATCCAAAGCTCAGTAGCAGTGCAGTTGTTGTGCAGTATAATACAAACTTCAATAGCAGTGCAGTTGCCATTCAATATAATCCAAAGCTCAGTAGCAGTGCAGTTGCCATTCAGTATAATCCAAAGCTCAGTAGCAGTGCAGTTGCTCTGCAGTATAATGCAAACTTCAGGAGCAGTGTAGTTGTCATTCAGTATAATCCAAAGCTCAGTAGCAGTTCAGTTGCTGTGAAGTATAATGCAAACTTCAGTAACAGTGCAGTTGCCATTCAGTATAATCCAAATCTCAGTAGCAGTGCAGTTGCTGTGCAGTATAATGCAAACTTCAGTAGCAGTGCAGTTGCCATTCAGTATAATCCAAAGCTCATTTGCTGTGCAGTATAATACAAACTTCAGTAACAGTGCAGTTGCTATTCAGTATAATCCAAAGCTCAGTAGCAGTGCAGTTGCTGTGCAGTATTATACAAACGTCAGTAGCAGTGCAGTTGTCATTCAGTATAAGCCAATATTCAGTAGCAGTGCAGTTGCTGTGCAGTATAATACAAACATCAGTAGCAGTGCAGTTGTCATTCAGTATAAGCCAAAGCTCAGTGACAGTGCAGTTGCTATGCAGTATAATACAAACTTCAGTAGCAGTGCAGTTGTCATTCAGTGTGAGCCAAAGCTCAGTGGCAGTAACCTTTGCTGCAGTAGTAAATGGAAACTATCAACCATCCAACAAGCTAACCAGTCCAACAAGGTCTTTATAAATGCAATAAACTGATAAAGAGGATACAGTGGAAAGGCTTTGCTTATCGTTAAATCGATATGTTTCTTGGAGTGGGTGAGGTGGTATTACCATGGCTAGAACCGAGCCATAGGTAGAGTGGCTTGAAGGGGACAGCTGCCAGGGCACAAGCTTTTATGTGGCATGATGAGCAATTCCACCTGGGCAGAAGTATTTTGCTGGCATTCATTCATGTAAACAGCTGTGGTGATTTAAATGAATGAATGCATGTGCCAGTGGCTGGCAGACTGGCTGTGTAACTGTGGCATGGAAATAGTTAATATTCTTTTCTACAGCTACAATTCAGATGATTCGGGACCTCTTTTTTGGCCCTCTACTCTGGGTTGATGGGGCACCATTCTGGTGAACATCGAGGATACTAGTTTAGCTAGTTATGAAAACATAGATATGCTGGAGGATGGACTTCTTTCACTAAGAAGTAAAAGAACATGCAGTGCCCAGGAACTGGTTCTTCACAAGTGTCCCTCTCTTAAGAAGGATGCTTGTGCCACATATATTAATACCCTCTGCCTGTGCTGAAGGGTAGACAGTTGCATTCTTCATACTAAGAAGTGCTTCAGATGCAGCTTTCTTAGTAGACACCTCTCCCAGTAGTAGTCCCATAAGTGCCCTTGCTGAGGGAGAGGAATGTTACAGCAAATGCAATTCTGTCTCCATGTGTCACTTCCTCTTCTACTGAATCCAAAGTCCCACTACAAGGTTATTACTTGATGTTCTGGCTTCCTGAAGACCCTCACACACTGATGGACTTACCATCAGCCACTGTCTTTGATAACCTATTCATTCTCCTTGACCGCAGTGAAAGGAGCCCTATGTGTAAGTCATAAAACTGCTTTCCTTCTTCAGGTAGAGCACCTTATATTTTGTTTAACTGAATCTATATTTCAGATGCTTAGTTTTGGTAGACTTTAAAACATTCTTTGATTAAATCCTGTTCTGAAGTCCATCAGTGAGAAAACATTTATTAGATGCAGTGTATTCCAGTGAACCTGAACAGTGAGTGTTTCTGTACAATGACAAACATTGCATATATTACTCTGTCCAGCAAAATGGACTTCCTCCACAGCAGTGTATGGTGATCATTCACTGGGTAAAGCATACCGACCTCCACAGCAGTGTATAGTGATCATTCACTGGGTAAAGCATACTGACCTCCACAGCAGTGTATGGTGATCATTCACTGGGTAAAGCATACTGACCTCCACAGCAGTGTATGGTGATCATTCACTGGGTAAAGCATACTGACCTCCACAGCAGTGTATGGTGATCATTCACTGGGTAAAGCATACTGACCTCCACAGCAGTGTATGGTGATCATTCACTGGGTAAAGCATACTGACCTCCACAGCAGTGTATGGTGATCATTCACTGGGTAAAGCATACTGACCTCCACAGCAGTGTATGGTGATCATTCACTGGGTAAAGCATACTGACCTCCATAGCAGTGTATGGTGAGCATTCACTGGGTAAAGCATACTGACCTCCACAACAGTGTATGGTGATCATTCACTGGGTAAAGCTTACTGACCTCCATAGCAGTGTATGGTGAGCATTCACTGGGTAAAGCATACTGACCTCCACAACAGTGTATGGTGATCATTCACTGGGTAAAGCATACTGACCTCCACAGCAGTGTATGGTGAGCATTCACTGGGTAAAGCATACTGACCTCCACAGCAGTGTATGGTGATCATTCACTGGGTAAAGCATACTGACCTCCACAGCAGTGTATGGTGATCATTCACTGGGTAAAGCATACTGACCTCCACAGCAGTGTATGGTGATCATTCACTGGGTAAAGCATACTGACCTCCACAGCAGTGTATGGTGATCATTCACTGGGTAAAGCATACTGACCTCCACAGCAGTGTATGGTGATCATTCACTGGGTAAAGCATACTGACCTCCACAGCAGTGTATGGTGATCATTCACTGGGTAAAGCATACTGACCTCCATAGCAGTGTATGGTGAGCATTCACTGGGTAAAGCATACTGACCTCCACAACAGTGTATGGTGATCATTCACTGGGTAAAGCTTACTGAAAGTAGAAGCATATCTGCAAAAACAGATGCTGTGCATTCTTATTGGTGGAACACATGGGCTGTAGGGGTGGCTATGTAGTAACAGAAACACTATGGATTCATAAATTAAAAGAAAAGATAGGGAAGTATCTGTCAAATATCAGAAATGCTTCCAAGAAGAATTAGCAAGACATTTGTAAGAAAAAAGGTATAGAGCATACATTTTCCTTTTTGGTGTTTCAATTTGCTTTTAGTACATTTACGTTCATAGGTGTGTACTAGGCTAATGGCCCTAGAGCCTTTACAAGCCTAGCCCATGGGACTAGTCTGGCATCGTGCCACCTGACCTTAGTTCCCAGTGCATCTGTCTAGCAGAGCCACTGGAGTGATCCCCGGGGTGAATTTTCTATTTCCCATCCACTCATTAAGATTTCTCTTGAAGAGGGCCAGTGAGGTGCTCTGTTTGACATGTATGGGAAGTCTATTCCATAGAATGGGCAGTCTCTGGGTTATGAACCTGTCCCCCCAGCATGTTCTGTTGATTGTGGTAATGAGGTTGAGGTTTCTGGAGTGTGTGGTGTGGAGGGATTGGGATTTCTTTAGATGTAGCATTTTTAACAGAGCTGGGTCAGACATGGCTTTGTAAGTCAAGCAGAGATTGCCTCTAAGTAGGCAATATGAGACAGACAATAGTTGGAGTTTTTTTTATTCTGTCCATATAGGACAAGTGTTTAAGGCCTAGGATCCTCTTTGTGAGGTACTTTTGCAGCGTCTCCAGTTGTTGCAGGTGTCTAGTGAGGTACATGCCAAATGGGGTGTTGTACTCTATGATTGGCCTAATGAGGGAAGAGTAGAGGGAGACAATGACCTCTTTCTTCCTGGATGAAAAACCCTTAGTAATGAGATGTGCCACACCACACAGAAGGATTTTCTGACCACAGTGGCAATGTGGTGGTCAAAAGAGAGATTGCTGTCAACCTGTGTTCCCAGATCTCTTATAATGCCTTCTGTGTTCCGTGGGCTACCATCGATGTGGTAATTCATGGGAACTGTTTTTTTTCCCAAAGGAGATGATGACACATTTTTTGGCACTGAGCTTAAGGCCATGGTTTTGACACCAGTCGTTGGTCTCAGTGAGGCCTTTCTGTAGGATGTCAACATCACTTGGGGAGTTAATAATAGCTCCCAACTTGTAATCATCAGCAAACTTTGCCAGCCAGAGTCCATTTGTATTGGCCTGGACTTCAAAGAAGTAGATACCAAATAGGAGAGGGCCCAGGACCGAACCTTGTGGGACTCCACTCATGACTGGTCGGCAGTCTGACTTGGAGTCAGCTACTTTCACACTGTGGGTTCTGTGAGCCAGTTTGCAACACACCTAGTCATATACTTGTTGGTGCCTAGCTTAGTGAGTTTTTCTATGATTCCTGAGTGGGGAATGGTATCAAAGGCCTTGGCCAGATCTAGGTAGTCTGTATGAACCACCTTGCCTTCATCCACAGCTCTGGTGACTGACTCAAAGAAGTCAACCAGGTTGAGCAGGCATGATCTACCCTTCACAAAACCAAAGTGTGTGGGATGCAGAGTTTGGAGAGTCCCTATATCCTTGTTTATTTAATCCATGATGATGCATTCCATAGCTTTGCATATCAGACTCTTCAGTCTAATGGGGAAATAGTTCCCAGGGTCTGTAATCACTTCTCTTTTGTGGAAAAGGATGACTGTAGCAGTGTGCCATTTGGTAGGGACAAAGCCTGAGGTGAGGCTGTGATTGAACAGGGCACACAGGTGAGGTGACAGTTCATTCTGTATTTCATGTAGAACACAGCCAGGGGGTGCCTGGCAATCTACTGATATTGTGATTGGTCCTGGGTGGGAGGGGTAAAGTCGGCACTGAATCTGTCGGCCAGTATATTGGCAATATCTGTTGGCTTGGTATAGGAGGTACCATTGTGCAGTAGCTCAGGGCAAATCTGGGTGTTGCTGTGGAAATTCATTGGTGTATGATTTGGCGGTCATGCAATTATTTCTATTTGCATGGGTGCCGTGAAGATAGTCACCTCTGTTTTTAGGGTCCCAAAGTTAGCTTTGGAGAAGTTTTTCATGGTGATTACCTTCGTGGGGGGGGGGTGTATTTCCAAGATGATTAGTTTGTGATCAGATCTAACCAGGGAGGAGGTGACTATTGGTGTAAAGCAACGGTCATCCATGTTAGTAATGACAAGGTCAGTTAGTTTACTACCTCTGGTGGGGGTAAGAATGAGCTGGTCCATGGCATTGGAATTAATGAATTCCAGGAAACGTTGGGCAGGTGTATTGGTACATGAGTAGTTTTCCCAGTTAATGGGGGGGTAGTTGAAGTTTCCCAGTATGAGAGTGTTAGTTTAAACCCTAACATTCTCTAGGCTGCTAAGGAATGTGGAGTGTGAGTCTTGGTACTGAGTATGTAGAGTATAGGGGCAGTGAAGCAAGTAATAAAACAGAATATATAGAGTATAGGTGATGTGAAGCATGGGGTCAGTCTGAATATGCAGAATATAGAGGAGGTGAAGCAAGCAAGTAAACTGAGTATGTACAGAACAGGGGAAGCATGGAATCATACTGAGTATGTAGGCTATAGGGGAGGTGAAGCAAGTAATCAAACTGAATATGTAGAATATAGGGGAAGTGAAGTATGTAATAAATCTGAGCATGTAGAGTAAAGGGTAGGCAAAGCAAGTAATCAAAAGGAGTATGTAGTGTACAGGGGAGGTGAAGCAAGTAATCAAACTGAGTATGTAGTGTACAGGGGAGGTGAAGCAAGTAATCAAACTGAGTATGTAGTGTACAGGGGAGGTGAAGCAAGTAATCAAACTGAGTATGTACAGTATAGGGGAAGTAAGGTAAGTAATCAAATTGAGTATGTAGAGTACAGGGGAGGTAAAGCATGGGACCAAACTGAGTATGTAGAGTACAGGCATAGCTGGCCTTATGCATAGGCCTACTAGGCTGCCGCCTAGGGTGCCGCTGCAGTAGGGGCGCTTTTCGCTGCTCCTGAGTACAGGGAAGGTGAAACATGGAAACAAACTGAATATGTAGAGTAAAGTGGAAGTAAAGTAAGTAATTAAACTGAGAATGCAGAGTATTTCCGGCTAGCAATGTTAAAAGCCATGACAAAGCCAGGGTTGAATGTCTTCATCTCCCTTAAACCAGTACTTAAAAGATGCTCCACAAAACACTGAATGGAATGTCTTGCTAATTGTAATCATGTGATTGTCTTTCACATGTCTTTGCTTGTACTGTTCTGTGTCATTCACTCAAGAAAGCTCTGGAATGTGTGAAAGCTTTTGTAGGTAGCAGTTTTACTTTATTAAATAATTCTGCTTTTTGCCATTGTTCCAGACTGCTTCTCTTTCTTGTCCCAAAACAAGCAGTCTAGCTTGTCTCTAACCTTTGCACACTGTACTAGATATACTTTCAACAGAGCAGTGCTTTAAAGCACAATGCCACAGATGTAACTAGTCAGTCTAACCCTTTTGCATTAATCAAATAATTTGGCAAATGTCTTGCATGCCTTACATGGTCTTATTTGCTGATTTGTTGGGGAAATGATGAACATGTCAATAGAAACGTTTCAGGGAGAAAGGTGGGACTAACTTTGACAGCATGGGCATGAAAAGAAAGAAAAACACTTTACTAGTACTGCTTAGAAATTGCAAGCCACGGTGGTACAGCAGTAGCATTGTTGCCTCACAGCAAGAGGTTCTCCTGTTCGATTCTCGGCTGGAGTGCCTTCTGTGTGGAGTCTGCATGTCCTCCCTGCAGTCGAGTGGCCTCCGAAAGACATGCATGAATGGACGTGCCTTCGCTGAAGGTTTGGCGTCGGGCTGGCAACTCAGCACCATAAAAATCAACTGCCAATCATTAGCGGACCAGAGTTCCACTATGGCGACCACTAACCGGGAAAAGCCGAAAAGACAAAGAAACAAGTACTGCTTAGAAATTGTTAGCACAAGGTCTTAAATTACTTACTATTACACATATCAGGTAAGTAAGACTGTAATCCAGTAATACGATTAAAGGAAGGTGGTCCATCTCTTCATGATCATGGATGGAATTTATAGATGTTGACTCAGTCCCATTTAGGATCTCACCTATAAGTGCCAGATCATGGTCACACTGGTAAAGTCTTGGAGTTATAGAAAGACTGAGCTACGATGGGTGGTAGTGGAGAACCTCTGGGCCAACAATATCTTACAAAGACATTAAGGAATAGTGACAACTGTACTGGAAAAAGTACTTCACATGGTACTGATTCAAATATAATGTGGAAGTGGAGGATGGGGCAAGTGTGTATAATAGCAAATGAACATTCACAAAGAATAAAATATAATGCATGTATGGGCATGACTTAGTAAAAAATAATACATGTGGCAGAGGGGGAAGATGTAAAACAGTGACAACAGTTGAGATTGAGATGTAGTGTTTTTTAGTCAGGAAAGAAAATGCTTGACACATGAAGATGTAGTGGATGATCTCTTGTATCTTGCCCATCCCATAACAAAAAGGATAACAGAAGCTGTATCCCTAGTAAAGGCAGGTGACAAAACAAAAGGGACCTGAAAATAAAAATGATGGATATTGCAGAGGAGTATGGCTAGTGGGAGAGCCCATGAGATACAAGAGGAAGAGGTGGGATACATAAAAATTAAGGGTACTACTTTTAAAACCATAACAGTAAATAATAATAATACAGAAAATCGGAAAACTGGAAAGTATCTGTCATTTAGTTTCGAGGATGCACTCATGAAAGATCACATTGTAACAGGAGGGCTTTAAAAACAGAATGTCACAATATTTGGGAATACAATAAGAACATTATCCATATGAGTGAAGGGTAGGATGAATGAGGTTTCAATAACAATGGTTTGTTCAGAATGAGAACAAACCAATGTAAAGAAATGTGATAAAGCAGAGAACTGTACAAACAATGCTGAAAATAGATTTTAATAAAACGTAAAGTAAAGCTTTCAGATAAAATCCTTCATCAGTACATTTCACAGTTAAATAATCACAGTTTAAATAACAAATATGAATACTCGCATGATATACAGCCAATATTTAATAACCACTAATTAACCAATTAAAAACTAATTTCATCTTAAACATGCTTACTCGCTTGTGTTTAAGAATAGGTTTTAAAGAAATCATTTTATTTATACCTGGAAAACAGTCAGCTTGCAATTGCAACCTTACATTCTAACCAATTATTTAGATCCTCACCCCTGATATTTTTAGAAATCATGTCCATAACTCTAAAAGTAAAAAAAAAAATGATCGTAACCTCTTTCTTTCTGATGTTGGGCTAAAAAGTTAGTTGCCATGCCCCTTCTCATCTCGGACTTGTGCTCCACTGTCCTGTCCTTCAGTTTTCTAACAGATTTTCCAACATAAAATCTGGTACATTTTTTGCATGTTGCTAAATAAATAATATTAATAGAATTACAAGTAGATAAACAATATTATTAATAGAATTACAAGTAGCTAAACAACTGCGGTGGTGGTGCTGCGGTAGCGTTGTCGCCTTACAGTACGACGTTGTCCTGTTCGATTCTCAGCTAGAGCGTCTTCTGTGTGGAGACATGCATGAATGGACATACCTTCATTGAAGGTTGTGCGTCAGAGCTGGCAACTCGGCACGTAAAACATCTACTGACAATCATTAGCGGACCGGAGTTCCATTGTGGCGACCCCTAACCGGGAAAAGCTGAAAGACACAACAACAACAAGTAGCTAAACAGGAACATTCAAAACGTTAACCACTAACAGGATCTACAAAATTTTCAGAGTTAATCAGTTCACAACTAGAACAGTTAAAACAAGAAATCATTCCTACCCTAGAAAATTTAGTTTGCTTTACTTGGACCATGTCTTTATAACATAAATGTCTTTTTAAATTAGTACAGATTTATAAGAAAATTTAGGAGTATCACCAATGCATTCCCTACACAAATTATTTTTTATAATTTTCTCAATCTCATTACTACATCTACTATTTCTAGTAGTGTAACATAAACTTTCTTTCTGTTCTGAAGATCTAACAGTATCATTAGAATTGTTAGTAATGATGCTCCTAAAATAAGGTTGTGCTTTACGATTTCTATCACATTTCACCTCAGTGAAACTAGTTATTAATAAACTGTCATTATACCTTCTAGCTTTAAATTCCTCACTTACCTCATGCCTTTGATTAAGACATTTATTATAACCAGTATTCAGTTTACTAGTTTGTAAATATTGTCCTGTCATTATTCCTTTCAATGTAAATTTAGCATTTATACCAGTCTTGTGTAAATACTTATTTCTTTGAATAGGCTTCTTGAAAACACTAGTTTGTATACATGTGCCATCAGAGGTAAGAGTAATATCTAAAAATGAATATTATTCTTAGAAAATACCATTTTAAAGTTTAAAAAAATAGTAGTAGTATTAAGGAAGTCAAGAAAACTAAACAGTTCAAATTCACTGCCTGTCCAGATAAAAAAAGACATCATCAACAAATCTTTTAAAGAAAGGAATCTTTGACTTATATATAGCAGGACCATTATATATAAAATACATTTTACCACTTACTTAATGTGAGGTTTGCATATGTATTAGGAATGGGAACAACCATTGCAACACCTGCTGTCTGCTGGTAAAACTTATTGTCAAAGATAAAAATGTTATTATCTAATATAAGATGTCAAATTTCATAAATTGTTTCAATTTCTCTCCCATTTAAACTACTACATTCATTTAATAATTCCCTGATAGCAATAATGCCATATTCATTGGGAATAACAGTAAACAAGGACATAATGTCCAATGTTTTTATCTGGACAGGCAGTGAGATTGAACTAATTAATTTTCTCGACTTCCTTAATACTACTACTGATTTTTTTAAAGTTTAAAATGGTATTTTCTAAGAATAATATTCATTTTTTTAGATATTAATCTTCCAGCACATGTATACAAATTAGTGTTTATAAGAAGCCTATTCATAGGAATAAGTATTTACACAAGACTGGTATAAATGCTAAATTTACATTCAAATGAATAATGACAGGACAATATTTACAAACTAGTAAACTGAATACTGGTTATGATAAATTTCTTATTCAAATGCATGAGGTAAATGAGGAATTTAAAGCTAGAAGGTATAATGACAGTTTATTAATGATTAGTTTAAATGAGGTGATAAATGATATAAATTGTAAAGCACAACTTTACCATTACTAACAATTGTAATGGTACTGTTAGATCTTCAGAACAGAAAGAAAGTTTAAGTTGCACTACTAGCTATAGTAGATCTAGTAATGAGATTGAGAAAATTGTAAAAAATAATCGGTGTATTCTAAAATCATTACCTGAACTAAGGGAATACATTGGTGATACTCCTAAATTTTCTCATAAAATTATAATAGTTTAAAGAGACATTTATGTTATAAAGACATGGTCCAAGTAAAACAAACTCAATTTTCTATGGTAGGAACAATTCCTTGTTTTAACTGTTCTAGTTGTGAACTGATTAACTCTGAACATTTTTTGTACATCCTGTAAGTGGTCAATGTTTAGAATGCTCCTGTTTAGCTACTTGTAATTCTGTTAATATTATTTATTTAGCAACAATGTAAAAATGTTACCTGTTTTTATGTTGGAAAATTTGTTAGAAAACTGAAGGACAGGATAATGGACTACAAGTCTGAGATGAGAAGGGGCATAATAACTAATTATTTAACCCAGCATCAGAAAGAAAGAGGCTATGATCATTTTTTTACTTTTAGATTTATGGACATGATTTCTAAAAATAGCTTGGGTGGGGATCTAAATAATAAGTTAAGAATATAACCGATATGAATTGATTTTGCGGTTGCAAGCTGCCTGTTTTCCAGGTATAAATAAGATGGCTTCTTTAAAACCTATTCTTAAACACAAGCAAATATGTTTGAGATGGAATTAGTTTTAATTGTTTAATTCCTTTATTAGTAGTTATTGAATATTGGCTGTACAACATCATGTGATTATTTATATTTATTATTTAAAGTGTGATTTTTTTTTAACTGTGGTACTTTGCTTGAATGAATTTTTCAAAGACATGCAGGTAGGTGCGAGCGTGTGTGGGTGTGCCTTCTTTGAAGGTTGGGCATCGGGCTGGCACCTCAGCACTGTATAAATGTACAAAATGCCAAAAGACATTACTACCCTTAAAGAAGAGTGATATCAGAGTAACTATATTTAAAGAAGTGGGGGTATGGGGCATATTCTCCTATATGGGACCTTAAAGAAGAGTGATATCAGAGTAACTATATTTAAAGAAGTGGGGGTATGGGGCATATTCTCCTATATGGGACCTTAAAGAAGAGTGATATCAGAGTAGCTATATTTAAAGAAGTGGGGGTATGGGGCATATTCTCCTATGTGGGACACATGGGGCTTGTCCTCTGCAAAAATGATTCTGTGTTTAATGGGACAATTGAAGTTCCACAGTGTCAGCCTTATTTTTACAATGCTTTCTGGTATGATCATAGTGATGTTGTTTGGTTGCTATTAATCCATGAATGATTAATTGTAATGCAGTAGCTCATTATTTGAGTCTGTCTAAGTTTTGAATGTTTAGATGCATATATGAAAATTAGGTGTTGATACACTGGAACATCTGGGTCTCTGAATTTGTTTTTTTTTTTTTGAGGCTGCAGGAGACCACCTGCTAACGACTAAGCTATGTACCCACACATGAATTGGTTCAGCAATACCCATATTTATAGGAACATGAAAAAACGAAGTACTTAGGAATGTGGGTTAAAGAGGATTATGTTATGGCAGCTAAGGATATGCGGGAAGAGACTAAACAAAAGATAATACAAAAACTGAAAAATTGGAAGCACTGTTATATGAATATCAATAGTAAGATACAAGCCGTGAAAATGTTTTTAGCCCCTTCGTTTTATACACAGGTCAGACATATTTTTATCAACCAGAGGGGGAGTTGTGGGTAGCAATTAATAAACAGCTGAAAGATTTTATCTGGGAAGGGAAGGGGGCAAGAGTCATGTGGGGTAAGTTGATCCTTCCAACAGAGCAAGGTGGTTTGGGATTACCTGATTTGAAGGGGTATTTCAGTGCTAGTCAGTTAAGGCTGCTATACATATCACAAGCAGAAAGATATAATTCAAAGTGGAAAGGGATGATGGTAAAATGGAGGAAAACTGAAGGAATAATGAGAGACTGAGATTTTGGATCCAGATCTTTAAGGAGAATAACAATAACAATACAGAATATTATATTCATACATTAACAGAAAGTATTCTAAAATTAAGCCAACGCAGGGATGGAGAAAGTAGATTCTGCAATAGGGATGACTGCAATTAGGGGTACAGAAAATAAGCAAGAGAGGGCTGGAATGTTAGTGGACAAAACTGGCAAAGGAACCAAGGTGTTGGGAGCAAATTATTAGAGCGGGAAAGGTAATAGAATGGGAAGAGGCCAATAATTAATTTCAACTGCAGGCTAGAGATTGCTAGGATCAATATCAAAGTAGAGAAAGAAATAGGGGGGGGGCACTAAGCAAAAGACCAGCACTGATAGAGTTTTTAGCACAATCTAGAACAGAAGCTGCTTTTGAAAAGGAATTAGTAGGACATATAAAATATTGCATGATAATTACAGGAATCAATCAAAGGAGGATAGAAAAGATTGGGAAAAGAGATTGGATAAGCAATTCACAAAGAAACAATGGGGGTTATATGTATGGCTCCCAAATATGCAACTAATTCTAGAAGATTTAGGATCTTTCCTTGGAAGTGTTTGCATAGGTATTTTATAGCAGACTCTAGAGAATTTTTCCTCAGGTAGATTGCAAATGTTGGAGATGTGATAGGGAAGAAAGAGACAACTAGGAACATATTTTTGGGGGTGTACTGAGTGGCAGCCTTTGAAAAGTCCCTGCAGATGAACAGAAATACTGGGTAAGCAAATTGGTTTAACTAAGGAAATTATTTTTTGAGCTAAGATACAGAATCAGAATTGCCTAGACATAGTAAGGCCTTGCTGAGTTTAATTCTGGTGGCTGCCAGAAAAAGCAATTACTAGAAAATGGAAATCAAAGTCTAAACTAGCTGTACTAGAAGTAGTGACTATAGCAACAGATATAAAATAACTGGAAGTGAGATTTTTAGAAAGGATAGGAGCAAATTACAATACATGTAGAATATGTTTTGGAGGAGGGATGAGGTTTAAGGGAAGGCAGGAATTGAATGAGCTTTGTAATATTTCTCTGACAATGACCTGATAGATTATAAGAAATGTATAACATTTGCAACTGAAAATATGCCAACATAGTTTGTTTTAATTTATATAAATGTATGACTGTATTTGTCATAAATTATAATTCAATAAAGATGTTTCTTAAAAAAATGCAGAGACCTTCCTAGGAATATGAAAATCATACCTGTCTTAGCATGCATTTTTTTGAAGAATATGAAGTCTGAAACTCAAATGTAGGTCATTATATAGTGAGTTTGGTCCTCAGATTAACCTAGTGATGTGATAGAAAACCACAGATATTATAAGAAAAAGACCAAAAATATGAGGCAAAAATCTGGACATGCTGTGAAAATCTGAATAGTTTAGAGGCATGGTGAAAATGCAAACATGTGAAAGGATACTGCACTGTAAGTTGGTTATAGGAACTGTGACAGTGTGCTTGAGAAAAGAGGGACCACATTCTGCTGCATAAATGATTAACTAATGGAAATTGTACTGTAAGGAGAAGATTTTGTTGGATTCAGAGCACTGCAGAATGCACAGATTACATGCAGATGAGAGGAATCAGAAAGATAGACAAAAAAAATGACAACTCAAAAGTGGAGGCTTGAGGATTCCTGGAAGATGGTTTATGGAGAAGGGCAGGGATTGAGAGATGGCTCCAGTTCTGAACTGGTGAGTGTAATCAGACAGGAAATGTTTAACCAGGTGCATGGCATTTACAAAGAAGTTATTAGTGCCTTTGTGGGAAGACATTCTGCTGAGCCAGAGGCCTCAGAGACGTTGAAGAAAGGCTCGCCTAAACAACTCAAAAAACAGGCAGCTGAAGGAAAATCAAAACAGTGGAAGTATTGTATGTAGTACAAATATTATGTTTCTGAAAATATAGGTCTTGTTTTAAGAGTCTAGAGCTGATCTGGTCTCAGCTGGCACTATAAACTGCAATTCATACAGTTTGTATAACCAAGAATATATTTCCAAGACAATCAGTCTGAAATACAGAAGACAATAACCATTATTACTGAGTTCTATAGACTAGGAGGCAATGAAAATTAAAAAGGGGTACAGTGGCCAAAGCAAATCTCCATAAAGTATGGGGGATGGACATGTGACACATATCTAAATAATAGTAATCAGAAATTAGTACTCAACTGTATTTGCAGTGTTGCCTGGAAAAAATGTATTTCACATTTTTTGCACTGTGAACAGCAGCACCGGTTCTGTATAAACAAGTATGTGTTATTGTTGTTGTGCTATTAGTGGGTAGTGTTTGTTGACATAAGACTAGGGTCTTTTATGCAATTTTTGGTGCTGTTAAGATGAGTACAAAAACTCCCACATGATAGCCAAAGGGGGGATAAAGTCAGTTCCCTGCAGCCAGGCTAATTATACCCATACACACACACACACACACACACACACACACACACACACACACACACACACACACACACACACACACACACACACACACACATGACACATGCAGACACGCACACATATGCGCACTCACAAATAAATGCACACACATACTCACATACATACACACACCTATTCGCACACACAGGAGTGTAGCATCTGGTAAATACTTGAAAATCTGTTTACCTCTGGTAAGTTTACATTTTTGTAGGTTTATAGGTAAATACAAGGCTAACTGCCCTAAAGGACCATTTTAAGTGTAGCCATGTTACTCCATTAGGTATTCAAAATACACTTACCATGATTTTATTCCTACACTTCCCTTTTGTGAATGAATGTTTCTGGGGTCATACAACTGAGTATTGAAAGGGGCCCCTGCTGCAGAATAGTACATTTAGAATCTTCCTGTGTCCATTTTCATCACAGGCAGTCACAGGGGTACATTTCCTTATTTCCTTCCATTGATCTGAGTTGCATTTGAGTTGGGGCAGGGATGAGCTTTGTTTAACGTGGATGAAGAGCCTGTCCCAGGGCAGTGCTATCCTCTGATATAAGTACCTGTTCATCCAAACCATTCTTTTTATGTTGCAGAAGAAGTTATGGTGTCTGAATCAGGTATTTTGGATACCATTTGACTTACAGATGCACAATAGATCCATTAGTGCTGTGGTCAAGGATGTCTTGTAGGCCAGGCACAGATCCCCTCTTAAATGTCTATAAGAGTCCAACTATAGCAATAGAGCTTTGATGTGGCCTTTGTAAGTTATATGGTTTAGTCCCTGTATGCTCTTTATGAGGAACCTCTGGGGGCACAACATGTATTGAATATGTCTGGACAAGTACATAACAAAGTGGCTATTATATTCGATGATGGGCCTGATGAGGGCTGAGTACAGTGGGCCAATGACATATCTGGACCAAGATGCTATCCCTTTTCTTATAAGTTGAACAATATAGAAGGACTTCATCACAACAGTAGACGTATGTTGGTCAAATGCCAGGTCACTGTCTATGTATGTTCCCAAATCTCTAACTACTGCATTAATTCTTAGGGGTGTTTTGTCTATGTGGCAGTTTTTCAAAGCAGCTGTTTTCTCAAAAAATACAATAATGCACTTTTTGGCATTTAGCTTTTGTCCATGACCCTGGCATCAGTTATGTTTGGGATAAGCTCTCCTGGGGGATGCCTGAGTCTTTTGGGGATTCAGTAACTGATCCCAGCTTGCAGTCATCCACAGCCTTGGCCAACCAAAGACCCTTCACATTTGCTTGGACTTCTGACAATTAGATGCCAAACAGGAGTGGTAACAACATCAAGCCCTGTGGGACTCCATTAGTGACTGCTCTTTTGTCGAGGTAGCTTCCCCCATCTTGACTTCTTGTATCCTATCATTGAGGCAGCTGGCAATCCAGCAGGTGATACAAAGATTTATTCTTAATTTAATAAGCTTTTCTTCAATGCCTGAGTGTGATATTGTGTCAAAAGCTTTGACCAGTCTAGGTAGGGTGTGTGTACCATCTTGCGTTCATCTCTTGCTTCAGTGACTCTTTCAAAAAAGTCTGCTAAGTTAAGCAAGCATGGCTTGCCTTTGATAAAACCAAACTGGGATGGGTCCAGTGTTTGGAGGTTTCCTATGTCCTTATTAATCAATTCCATGGTTTTACGTATGAGGCTGGTCAGACTAATGAATCAGTAGTCACCCAGATCGATGGATGGCTCTCCCTTGTGCAGGGGTATGCCTGTTGCTGTCCTCCATTCACTTGGTATGAAACCCATTTGGAGGCTGAGGTTGAATAGTGGTGTTTGGGGCATAGATATGTCATGCTTCGTGCTTTTTAGGATCCATCCAGGGATATTGTTAAAACCTATAGATACTTTATTTTTGGCTTTTGAGAGTGGTCCAGGACTTGATACTGTAAGATAGCTGGGGTTAAAAGGTTTCTGATATTTCTGGTCAGATAGTTGGTGGGTGAGCAGGGGATGAATATGGAGCAGAATTTACTTTCCAGTAGTTTTGCTATATCTTCAGCTTCAGTATAGGTGATGTCATTCACAATCAGCACGTCACACTGCTGCTGAATAGCACTTCTGAGATTACGGACATAGCTGACGAAGGCTTCATGGTTGTCTTCAATCTGGGTAACTACTTTTGCCTCAGATTTGGCCTTGGTTGCTTTAATTAGATTCTAGAGTTGCTTATTTAATTTAATGATGGTGTTTCTAACATGCTGGATGTTGCACTTCTTATTTCTGACCACAATTACCTTTTTTTTTTTTGTTATAAAGCTTATTGATATTGTGGTTCCACCAGAAAGGTTTCTTTTAGGGTTCGCCCTGTGCTTGCTACTGCTGGGTACAGCTTTTTCTATGCTGTTGTTTCCATGCTGATATAAGTTAGTAGTGTATGTTTCTGCATAAGGACTAGAGTTTTCTGGATTGGGGGGGGGGGGGGTTGAGACTTGCCAGGGTATCATTTAGAAGTTTACTGTGGAGAATTCTCTGAAAGTTCGACAGAGAGCAGAGATCCCAGATTTTAGCTTTATTTAGAATGAGACTGATTTGTGATCAGACCTGAGAAGTGAAGATGTTACACAGAAGGAAGCATAATTTCCTATGTTTGTAAGGACAAGATGAAGGCTGTTGTTTCTCTTAGTGGGCACTCTGACAAAGTGGTCCAAAGTGTTTGTTTTGATGAAGTCCAGGAACCTCTGGGCATGCACACTAGTGCTGTTATATGTTTCCCAGTCTATAGCTAGGTAGTTGAAGTCACGCAGGAAGATGGTATTGGGTTTAATGCCGAATGACACCAATTCAATATAACTAGGTGCTGGGGTCATAGCGAGAACTCTGTAGTTGGCTAGGATATGGTAAGAAACTTTGTTGATGGTGAGTTGGACATGACGAAGCTCAAGGGAATCATGCTGCTTTACCAGCTTTGATGTGAGTCTGTTCTGGATGAAGATTGAGATACCACCATTTTATTTATTTATTTATAATATTTGTTTACTGTGATGGTCTGACTAGGTAGACAAGCTTCCCTTTTTCAGTAGGGGCCTGGGAAGAAAAGCTCCACAATAAAACATGCAAAGAGTAGAACAATGGTAAATACAATGTAGACAATAAGCACAAATACATTTTTAGTCAATATAAGTTAGTCACAGTTTGACAAAGATTTTTTTATACCTGATATGGAAATAGTACACAGTAGGAAAAATAAAATGAAAATATAGTGCCTGGTCTGTGTGTGTGGAAGGCAGTATAGCCCTGCACAGCCAGAGTGCTCTTCACCAATTGAAACCACATCTCAGCCACTTCACTGACATCTACACCCTCAAAGGTGAGGAGGGACTACAGGGACTGGGAGTGGTGTTTCTTGTCTAGGCTCTGTTCAGTAAGCTGCAAAAAAAAAATGTTGTTTTTTTCACTCCTTTTAATTTATGTTAATCAAATCTTTTGCTTTCAGTAAAGCCCTCATTATGTCTTTAACAGCTTGGGCAATTAAATAAATGAAGTGAAAAAAAGCTGCATGTCTGAAATGATATTGTTCAGGGTGCTGTGCACAAGACCAATGTATATGCATTTATGGAGGCTGCTGGGTAAGGGCAGGGCTTGCAACGTGCTGCTTCAACTGCTTATTTGTAAAGAGCCCCCCTTATCATCTCTGTGTTTTACTCACCTCTCATTAACAAAAAGCCTGTAATGGGATGAGTTGAATTAGTATCTGTTAGGATCTAAACATTTATTTGATAGCTTCATTCTGCAATTTATTTGTTCTCTAAAGTGTTACTGTGACTGCTAACACTCACCACAATATTTCTTCCTTTCTAGGTTGCATAACTGAATAATATATACCCAGTCCTTCAAAATTTACAGAAGGATCATTAGTTTAATAATGATCCCTGCATGTTTTATAAATGTAATCTGTAAAATCTTTGTTACTTCTTGGTTTCTTCATATACATATTATTTCTAGTGTTTAAACACAAGTCAAATAATTATTTTTCTTGATATTAATGTTCAGAAACATGTATAATGTATTTTTATGGACTCATTAACTCTATTATTAAGCTATTTTATTTATAAAATATGTATATGTACATGTGTGTGTGTGTGTGTGTGTATATATATATATATATATATATATATATATATATATATATATATATATCTGTGTGTATCATGCACACATGCCCACAATATGTGTGTATGCACACTCACACAAGCATGTGCTCGCATGTGTGTATACATGGAAAGCTTCTGGGAAGCAAGAACCTGATTCACTCCAGCTTTTCAATTGTAATAGTTTGCACGGGTTTCTTTCCTGAGTGACCCCCCCACCTGGGATTCACTGCATAAAGCAATTTCTACCTTCTCCAGACTCCACTGAAGCTGGCTATCTTAACTAAGTAAAACCTCTGGGAAGCAACAACCTGACTTCCTCCAGCTTTTCAATTGTAATAGGTGAACTACAATTTAGTTTTTGTAAACTGTTGAGGCTTAATGGTGTATGCACAACAACAGTGAAGGGATCTAGCCAATTGCCACTAGATTGGGCTATACTACTTTGAATCAGCCTTACACTCACACAGTGATCCAATCCCAAGCCTTTACTTTTTAATTTGGTAAAGTAATTTTGCTCCCTCCTTATTGACTACATTTGCTAGTTTATCCCTAGGATCCAATTAAAATTAGCATGAAAATTGGTGTAAAAGTAAAAAAAGAATAAAACAAATTAAAGTACAGCCAACAACACTGCTTACATACAATCATACAAACCAAACCAAAAGCCCAAGGTAACTCTCATATTCAATCCTCACCTTACACTGATAGTTTTTCAGCCCTTTTCCCTGCAGGGGAGGGATCCATAAGTTCCTGGTTAATCCTGTCCTGACTGCTCTCTTCTCCATTCTCCCTATCTGCCACTCCCACCTCCCCCCCCTGATTATGGGATCCATAAGTTCCTGGTTAATCCTGTCCTGACTGCTCTTGTCTCCATTCTCCCTATCTGTCACTCCCACCCCCCTGATTATGGGATCCATAAGTTCCTGGTTAATCCTGTCCTGACTGCTCTCTTCTCCATTCTCCCTATCTGCCACTCCCACCCCACCCCCCTGATTATGGGATTCATAAGTTCCTGGTTAATCCTGTCCTGACTGCTCTCGTCTCCATTCTCCCTATCTGCCACTCCCACCCCCCTGATTATGGGATCCATAAGTTCCTGGTTAAACCTGTCCTGACTGCTCTCTTCTCCATTCTCCCTATCTGCCACTCCCACCCCACCCAGTTCCTGGTTAATCCTGTCCTGACTGCTCTCTTCTCCATTCTCCCTATCTGCCACTCCCACCCCACCCCACCCCCCTGATTATGGGATCCATAAGTTCCTGGTTAATCCTGCCCTGACTGCTCTCTTCTCCATTCTCCCTATCTGCCACTCCCACCCCACCCCCCTGATTATGGGATCCATAAGTTCCTGGTTAATCCTGCCCTGACTGCTCTCTTCTCCATTCTCCCTATCTGCCACTCCCACCCCCTGAGTATCTTCATTAGTCAGCCCCCTCCTAGGGTGCCATCCTTAATCAAACTCTACTACCTGACTCACATTCATTTCATCCTGTAGCTGTTGTACCTTTCCTACCCCTCTGTTCGTTGTGCCTGCACAGCAAGTAAGTTATTTTGCATTACTGTCCTCTCTTTGCTGTTAGCTGCTAATTTATTTGGTTATTACTGTTAACTACTGACATATTTGATGGTGTTAAGCTGTAACTGCTGTTCAGAACTCCTATATGTTTTGAGAGCTAGCTAATGTTCTAACTTACAAACTGCTTGTTTTTTATCTTGTTTTATGAAGGTAGAGCTTTAATTGTTGAATATCTGACAGGCATCCTGCTAACTGTTTTGCAGAGGTCATTCATGTTCTGATTACATTTGTAAGCATTCCTATGGCATGCTACTGTACTTAGAAGACTTACAGGCTGGACTTTATAATTGCTTTTATAGAAGGCTAAGTGAACACAGTTCATGTTACTGTTAGTTCATACTGAATAACAGCTCTAGAATTATTATCCTAAAACAGCCATACTTTACTCTGTGTATTATATCCTGTGTGTATTCACTGAAGTATACAGCTGTTATCACTGGACTTAGAGGCTGCATGTTACTGCTCTTAGTCTGTGGTTTTACAGAGCTGATACTGTATACACTATAATCAATTTTAATTATAATGTATACAATATAATTAATTTTACTCTCCATCTCTATTCCTTGCATGCTCTCCACTTCACATTCTTGTAACCTTTACACTAATTCTGCCTTATTTACCTTTATTTTTCAGTTTGCACGGGTTTCTTTCCTGAGTGACCACCCCCCACCCACCACCTGGGATTCACTGCATAAAGCAATTTCTACCTTCTCCACTGAAGCTGGCTATCTTAACTAAGTAAAACCTCTGGGGAGCAAGAACCTGACTCCCTCCAGCTTTTCAATTGTAATAGGTGAACTACAATTTAGTTTTTGTAAACTGTTGAGGCTTAATGGTGTATGCACAACAACAGTGAAGGGATCTAGCCAGTTGCCACTAGATTGGACTATACTACTTTGAATCAGCCTTACACTCACGCAGTGTTCCAGTCCCAAGCATTTACCACTGAAGCTGGCTATCTTAACTAAGTAAAACCTCTGGGAAGCAAGAACCTGACTCCCTCCAGCTTTTCAATTGTAATAGGTGAAATACAGTTTAGTTTTTGTAAACTGTTGAGGCTTAATGGTATATGCACAACAACAGGCTTAATGGTATATGCACAACAACAGTGAAGGGATCTAGCCAATTGCCACTAGATTGGGCTATACTACTTTGAATCAACCTTACACCCACGCATTGTTCCAGTCCCAAGCATTTACTTTTTAATTTGGTAAAGTAATTTTGCTCCCTCCTTATTGACTACATTTGCTAGTTTACCCCTAGGATCCAATTAAAATTAGCATGAAAACTGGTGTACAATTAAAAAAGAATAAAACAAATTAAAGTACAGCCAAAAACATTGCTTACATGCAATCATACAAAGCAAACCAAAAGCCCAAGGTAACTCTCAGAGTCAGTGTTAGCTGAACTGTCAGAGGGGTTTCTAGACCTTAGTTTATTCCCTGAAATCACATAAATGGAAATCTACTTTTAACTTAAGCTGCCATCATTTTGAAGGGCACTGTAGAAATGGAAGATCATTTTTTTTTAATTTTTTTTCTTTCTCAGCATCTCACTTTCCTTCATCCATTGGTTACATCTGTTTGATCGTGTGATGATTGAATGACAGGGATGCTTTCACAGGCAGTGGAGGCTCTCTGTAATAATACTAGATACCCTTTTAATGTGCAACTAATATTTTGCACCAATCAGGCTGTACCAATATGCACACAGGTACAAAGGGGGATTATATCTTATGAAGAAGGGCCAGTCTGAAGGAGATTGGAGACTGTAAAGTGGTGGCAGGGGAAAGTGCAGTCAAGTAACATAGGATGGTGGTTTGTAGGATGACATTGGTGATCAAGAAGAGGAGTATGAGTGTGAGGGCAGTACTAAGGATCAAATGGTGGAAATTGAAAAAGGGTAATTGTGAGGTGATGTTCAAGGAAGAGTTAAGACCGGCACTGGGTGGCAGTGAGGAGTTACCAAATAGCTGGGTAACTACAGCAGAGCTAGTAAGAGAGATGGCTAGAAAGGTGCTTGGTGTGACATCTGGAAAGAGGAAGGAGGACAGGGAGACCTGGTGGTGGAATGAAGAAGTACAGGAGAGTATACAGAGAAAGAGGTTGGCGAGGAAGAAGTGGGATTGTCAAAGAGATGAAGAAAGTAGACAGGAGTATAAGGAGATGAAGTGCATGGCAAAGAGAGAGGTGGTGAAGGCTAAGGATAAGGCATATGAAGAGCTGTATAAAAGGTTGGACACTAAGGAGGGAGAAAAGAACCTGTATCGATTGGCTAGACAGAGGGACCGAGCTAGTAAAGATGTGCAGCAGGTAAGGGTGATAAAGGATAATGAGGGAAACGTACTCACAAGCGAGGAGAGTGTGTTGAACAGAATGAAAGAGTACTTTGAGGAGCTGATGAATGAAGAGAATGAGAGGGAGAGAAGTTTGGATGATGTGCAGATAGTGAATCATGAAGTGCAGTGGATAAGCAAGGAGGAAGTAAGGATAGCTATGAAGAGGATGTAGAATGGAAAGGCTGTTGGTCCAGATGACATACCTGTGGAAGCATGAAGGTGTTTAGGTGAAATGGCAGTGGAGTTTTTAACTAGATTGTTTAATGAAATCTTGGAAAGTGAGAGGACGCCTGAGGAATGAAGAAAAAGTGTTTTGGTACCGATTTTTAAGAATAAGGGTGATGTGCAGAGCTGTAGTAACTACAGAGGGATTAAACTGATCAGTCACAGCATGAAGTTATGGAAAAGAGTAGTGGAAGCTAGGTTAAGAAGGGAGGTGATGATTAGTGATCAGCAATATGGTTTCATGCCAGGAAAGAGCACTACAGATGCAATGTTTGCTCTGAGAGTGTTGATGGAGAAGTACAGAGAAAGTCAGAAGGAGTTGCATTGTGTCTTTGTGGATTTAGAGAAAGCATATGACAGGGTGCCTAGAGAGGAGTTGTGGTATTGTATGAGGAAGTCGGGAGTGTCAGAGAAGTATGTAAGAGTGGTACAGGATATGTACAAGGGTAGTGTGACAGCGGTGAGGTCTGTGGTGGGAGTGACGGATGTGTTTAAGGTGGAGGTGAGATTACATCAAAGATCAGCTCTGGGCCCTTTCTTATTTGCAATGGTGATGGACAGGTTGACAGACGAGATCAGACAGGAGTCCCCGTGGACTATGATGTTTGCAGATGACATTGTGATCTGTAGTGAGAGTAGGGAACAGGTGGAGGAGACCTTGGAGAGGTGGAGATATGCTCTAGATAGAAGAGGAATGAAGGTCAGCAGGACTAAGACAGAATATATGTGTGTGAATGAGAGGGAGGATAGAGGAATGGTGAGCATGCAGGGAGTAGAGGTGGTGAAGGTGGATGAGTTTAAGTACTTGGGATCAACAGTACAGAGTAATGGTGAGTGTGGAAGAGAGGTGAAGAAGAGAGTACAGGCAGGATGGAGAGGGTGGAGAAGAGTGTCAGGAGTGATTTGTGACAGACGAGTACCTGTAAGAGTGAAAGGGAAGGTCTACAAGAGGGTAGTGAGACCAGCTGTTATATGGGTTGGAGTCAGTGGCATTGACAAAAAGACAGGAGCCAGAGCTTGACGTGGCAGAGTTGAAGACGTTAAGATTTGCACTGGGTGTGACGAGGATGGACAGGATTAGGAATAAGTATATTAGAGGGTCAGCCCAGGTTGGACGGTTTGGAGACAAAGCCAGAGAGGCAAGATTACGTTGGTTTGGACATGTGCTGAGGAGGGATGCAGAGTATATTGGGAAAAAGATGACAAGGATGAAGCTGCCAGGTAACAGGAAAAGAGGGAGGCCTAAGATAAGGTTTATGGATGTGGTGAGAGAGGACATGCAGGTAGTTGGTGTGACAGAGCAAGATGCAGAGGACAGGAAGAAATGGAAATGGTTGATCTGCTGTGGCGACCCCTAACGGGAGCAGCCAAAAGAAGAAGAAGAAGGCTGTACCAATACTCCTTGAGATGGGTATAAGATCACTTTCCTTTCACTGACCTTTAATGTTTCCACATTATAAGCCCTTTTCCTGGCTGTCTGAACTCTAGTTTTCCCACATTCTGCTTCTAAACTCTTTGTGACGGTTTACTGCCCCGCTACACAGACAGCACATCCTTGTCCTTATCCATCATTAAATTCCCCTGTCACTCTTATCTGCTCCTCACAGCAGGAAGCTTTCCTTTTCTCCATCCTTCATGTTCACAGTTATATTTATAGGTAAATTCTAGGCCGTCACTCTACAGACTATTATAAGCCTTGCTAATACTAAGAGGTCAGAGTCACAACCTGTACCTTGCACCTGTTTGGTAAAGACCTTAACCATTATTCCAGACCTTCCAAAACTGTTAATAAAGTCTGTCTTGCAGGACTGTTGGCTGCTCATGATTTTCCATCTGCTGGCAGGTCTGTGCAGACTGCAGGATTCTAAAGCAGTGCACTGCACAAGTGAGACAGAAGGAGGACACTGTATGAATGCTGCCTATTGTTTTGATACTATGAGACAAGTTCCGCAGCAAAGCTCTTTGCTGAATCACTCCTTTAAAGGGAAAGCCTAACTGCAGAGAAACTTGCACTCTCCATGTGAGGGGCTCCACCCCACAACCCCGTAACTTAAATATACTAACTCTGAGAATTGCACTACCTTGTGGAAAAGGGCATATGTACATCTAGTTAGCTACTGCTGCAACTGACTGCAGATCATAATTGTTTTCAAGTTTTTGAGTTTCGTTATTTTAACGTTTCATTATTTTGGAGTTTCGGTAACTTGATCTCGGTTATATGGGTTTCGTTCAAATTTGAAGTAGACCCATACATACACACACACACACACACACGTACATATATATATATATATATATATATATATATATATATATATATATATATATATATATATATATATATATCGGAGAGAGTCTAGGATCTGAACTTTTTCATAGCCCACTAATATGTATCTCTCTCTCTCTCTCTCTCTCTCTCTCTCTCTCTCTCATATATATAAAAATTTGTCATCGGTTCAAAGCCAGTCTTCTACACATCCACCACTCTGAGCTCATGCACACTTTTTTTTTCAAGAAAAGTGGGGGTCTTGAATAAGAACAATGCAAAAATGGAGATGAGCAAATATTATCAATTTAATTATTTTCCTGCAAGGTAATTTTAGTGTAATTACAAATTCTAAGATAATTATTTAAATTAAGTTCTGAGTCAGTGTCACTATTTCACTAATATAGGAAAGATGGCAATAAGGTTAACTAGTGTAAATTTATTTTTCTTTTAATTACTGGGTTAGCAAAATCCACAAAAATTATCCAGCAATGAGCACTTAAGACTTGCTATGTGTTATTTAGTGATTCTACAAAGTGTGAAATTACTGCACGCTGCCCAATGTAATGCTTTGACAAATGAAAAGAGCTGCAAACCTGAAAATGAGCCAGGATGTAATTTTAGTTTCCCCACTCTGGATCGTGATAAGCTTGTTTCAGTTTTGTACAAAATCAGATTTGTGAACTCTGTGATGTTTGTTGCAGGGTTTCTGATTGTCCTTCATTCTTACACCCATCCTGTCTCCTGTTTTATTAGCACATGAATAAATTAATGGGAACTTTAAAAATAATTTTACAAAGTCATGCTAATCTGTAAAATTTTACAGTACTCACATTTTAAGGAGCTGGTGATTTTTTGTTTAGATGGCATCAGCCTACAAAGTACACACACAGATGCACACCTGTATACACACACACACACACACACACACACACACACACACACACACACACACACACACACACACACACACACACAAACAAGCACCATATCACCCTTTTACCATTTCTTCTGTAGTTTCCTGTATGTAACTCCATGTATGGAAATGGACGTTTTCCTCTTCCTAGTAACTTTCATGAGATTTTTTTTTGTGTGTATAATTAAAATCATTCTTAATTGTAGACATGTAAAATACCATAAGAAAAGTGGCTAAGGATCTATTGTCTGTTAAAGTGGATGATGGAATATACCCAATTTATATTAGTTGGGATTCACTGAATGTATTACAGATTGTATGACTCTAAGATGTCTTCAGAATGTACCTGTTTTTTTCAATAGTGATTGAATGTGCATGTATATTAAATATTTATTTATTAATTGTATGCAAAACATTGTACTTGTCAATCTTTCCCACCACTTATATATATATATATATATATATATATATATATATATATATGTATATATATATTTGCCTAACTGTATATCTCTCTTTCATGGCTCCTGTGAACCCAGGACATGACTGAGAAGCAGCAGCACCAGTAAACCAGCGTTAAACAAATAAATGAACAAACTGATTAATTATATAAAGCATAGATAGATCAGCTTTTTAAGTACTGATTCTGTTAGAGCCGCGGTGGTACAGTGCTAGTGTTGTTGCCTCACAGCAAGAGGTTCTCCTGTTCGATTCTCGGCTGGAGTGCCTTCTGTGTGGAGTCTGCATGTCCTCCCCGCGGTCGAGTGGCCTCCGAAAGACATGCGTAGAACGGGTGTGCCTTCACTGAAGGCTGGGTGTCAAACTGCCACCTTGGCACCCATAAAAAATCTACTGCCAATCATTAGCGGACCAGAGTTCCGCTGTGGTGACCCCTAACCGAGAAAAGCCAAAAAGACAAACAAACAAGTACTGATTTTGTTATTACTCATTCTCTAACAACTTTTAGTACCATTTCAGCATCTTCTAGCTTTTGCGTAGTGTTCATTTATTGTCTGTTTGCTAACTGAGTACATACACATAACTATAACTGAAACAATTTCAGCCATGGCCGTAGCAAAAGGGCAGCACAGGAGCTCAGTGGTAAGATGTCCACCTGACAGCTCTGGAGACCACAGTTCAGTCCTGAACTTTGAGCATTTTCTTTGTGGAATGAGCATAGTTTCCCAATGTCTTTACATTTTTATTCCAGGTACTCTGGTTTTATAGTTATCCTTGCTCTTGTGCTCTGCGCAATTCTAAAAATGACCCCTTGACCAACCATTTTCCTACTTAATAAATGATAATTAAAGAAAATAAGATACATGCACAGAAACAATATTGTATACCAGTAAAAAAATGATACCCATCATCTTCTTCCAGTATGTCATATTAATTCCAACAGTATAATTTGTTATAGATAATTGATAAGGCATTCATCTAAGTAGTTCAGGTAAGATGCATATGAATTAGGTCTGATCAACACACGGTGGTCACATATGGGCCCAAATGTAATGACAGGATTAAATATATACATTAGTCAACTGACATGCATTAAAGCTAGCCAAATGCGTAATTTGTGGTAATACAGTTGCATGGTTTCTTTATAAAACCATGAAAGAATAAACCCAGTAAAAATGGAAGGACACCTGTAAAGAAGGTTTATAACTTCCGCCCACAGCTAGTTATGAGTAAAGTGGAAATTCCTTGCAGGGGAATGTGAAAGCTCTGTCCAGCCATGTAGCAATCTTTTCAGTGGGATTGTTTCTATAGTAATGGGTTTGTCCAGCCATAGTCTGCTAATGCATGACTCCACTGGATGAATCAGAACCATTTCAGAGACACATCACTAAGAGTGTGCTATTACACATACAGCGATGGTATTGATACAGAATCAAAGCACCTGCCGTAAATTAATAATCCAGTATTAAACAAACTGCAAAGGGAACAAATGTATGAAAATGATACTAAAATGAATGGACTGTACTGGTAAGTGAGGTAGACAGTGAGTTAAACAGCAAAGGTAAGACAGACAAAAAAGTTAAGACAAAAGGTTAATCAAAGTACAAACACTGCAAAATGAAGAGCAAATAAGAAAATGAATAAATATGTTGCAAGCGGTCTTTGTAGAAGTAGAAGAGAGTGAAACTGAAAGGCGATACATAGACCTAAACCATTAACATCAAAAGATGGGTAGTATATCCAGAAACTGTTTATCTGAGAGACAGTGACCCAATCAAACAAACACATAAACAGAGAACACAGTGGTAAGATTAAACAGAGGCAGAAGTGCGATACATATACCTAAACCATTAACTTCAAAAGATGGGTAGTATATCCAGAAACTGTTTATCTGAGAGACAGTGACCCAATCAAACAAACACATAAACAGAGAACACAGTGGTAAGATTAAACAGAGGCAGAAGTGCGATACATATACCTAAACCATTAACATCAAAAGATGGGTAGTATATCCAGAAACTGTTTATCTGAGAGACAGTGACCCAATCAAACAAACACATAAACAGAGAACACAGTGGTAAGATTAAACAGAGGCAGAAGTGTAGTAATGATATCAGACAAGTACTGAGATTGTTAATTTGCTCTTGAGATAATAAAACTATATAAAGGCAATAAAAACAAGGAGCAGACAATCGGCTTCCAAACTTTCCTGAGCAACATTACACCACCAAAACTAAAAAAAAAAAAAAGATAAGAGGTAATCTAGTTAAAAGAATCAGCCAAAAACAAAAACAGTATAAATTAGTGATTCATTTAAAATAGAAATGTTGTAGGACTAGATAAATCTACCATAAACATTTACAAAGAACATGCAGTAATTTTCTCTCTTAGGAACAAACTGTCAGATGAGACGAGTGAGATACCAGAAATGGAGGGAAGTTAAGAAAAGCTTGGGTAAGATACAGAGTTGGTTATAAGAATCTGTTAAAAATACAAAGTACATAAGTAGAATAAAAATAATCACCTAATTAATAAACACTTCATAAGTTATGGTTGTAATGCAAATGTTTACATGTGATTGCAGAGAATTCCTAGCATTCTTCAACTGGGCAATAAATATAAAGAACAGTAAATAGCATTGCTTTTCTACAGAAAAGGCATGTAATAATCTTAACTGACAATATTTAGAAGAACCACCAGAAATTCAACTTTGAGAGATAATGTATTAAATGATAAAAGTATTATATCCAAAGCAACTAAAGTAATCTTGTTTCATCTCATGCTGTAGTCATTGCGACCACAGGTGAAAATCTGCCCATTAACTTTCACTTGCAGACTGTGTGACTGAGAAAGCCATTTTGTCTTGTATCCTCCCAGGAAGAAATGTTAAAATATTTAAATGGGAAGGGAAAAGTACAAGTAACAGAGACATAGTACAAAAGGTAAAGTGTCTCTCTCTAATATAAAATGTAATATCAAGCTGTACAAAGAGTGCCATTGCAGTAGTTAAGTAAATAAGATATCTCACTATGAAAAATGAGAAAAGTTAGTAATATCATTTGGCACTTGGAAAGTAAGTCATGGAAAGAAAAATGAAAGCAAAACATAAACTGAAGCTATTAAATAGTGTCTGTACAGTATGTACTTTCAAGATCTAGATTAACAACAAAAAGTGAATTCATGTTAAGCAGAAAAGGTTACAAAGAGCAGTACTGTGCAAGCACAAAGGATATGAACCAGGGCTGATTGGTATTGCTGCAAGCTTTTGATAATAAGCTATACTGAAATAGTAAGAAAAAAGGTGCTACAGAGAGTTAAAGAAATATGAGTCATTTTTGCAGACTATACAGAGTGTATCATTTCTGCAATTACAAAGAGATCACATTTAGAAAGCTAGGTAATTATTGTTGGAGTCAAGTGGCAAGTCATCATCATCTTCTTTCGGCTGTTCCCATTAGGGGTCGCCACAGCGGATCATCTGTTTCCATTTCTTCCTGTCCTCTGCAACTTCTCTGTCACACCAACCACCTGCATGTCCTCTCTCACCACATCCATAAACCTTATCTTAGGCCTTCCTCTTTTCCTGTTACCTGGTAGCTTCATCCTTAGCATCTTTTTCCCAATATACTCTGCATCCCTCCTCAGCACATGTCCAAACCAACGTAATCTTGCCTCTCTGGCTTTGTCTCCAAACCTTCCAACCTGGGCTGACCCTCTAATATACTTATTCCTAATCCTGTCCACTCTTGTCACACCCAGTACAAATCTTAACACCTTTAACTCTGCCACATCCAGCTCAAACTCCTGCCTTTTTGTCAATGCCACTGTCTCCAGCCCATATAACATAGCTGGTCTCACTACCCTCTTGTAGACCTTTCCTTTCACTCTTACTGGTACTCGTCTGTCACAAATCACTCCTGACACTCTTCTCCACCCACTCCATCCTGCCTGTACTCTCTTCTTCACCTCTCTTCCACACTCACCATTACTCTGAACTATTGATCCCAAGTATTTAAACTCATCCACCTTCGCCACCTCTACTCCCTGCATCCTCACCATTCCTCTATCCTCCCTCTCATTCACACACATATATTCTGTCTTAGTCCTGCTGACCTTCATTCCTTTTCTCTCTAGAGCATATCTCCATCTCTCCAGGGTCATCTCCACCTGTTCCCTACTCTCACTACAGATCACAATGTCATCTGCAAACATCATAGTCCATGGGGACTCCTGTCTGATCTCATCTGTCAACCTGTCCATCACCATTGCAAATAAGAAAGGGCTCAGAGCTGATCCTTGATGTAATCATACCTCCACCTTAAATGCATCCATCACTCCCACCGCAGACCTCATCGCTGTCACACTACCCTCGTACATAAGTGTGTGTGTATATTACAGAATTAAATAAATAAATAAAAATGATTAGTCTGCAATCAAGAAGCTGGTATCCTACAAAACTAAAATTGAACAGCTTGGCATGAGAGAATGCTTTAAATGTATTATCACAGAAATATAACGAACTCTAAATGCACAAGGCCTGAATGAATATAGTGATAAGTAAGATGAGTGTAAATTAATAACAGTGTAAGTATGTGTTCCATGCCTGCTTAGCATCAGAGGGGACAATTCAAGTCCTTTAAGCTGCAGGACATACGTAACCTAACAGCCAGATCTACTTCAGGTGATATGGATTGGAAAGGGGGGGTTTAGCCATGGATTTGTGCCATGCCTTCCTGGGTAGTAATTTAAGTTATACAGTACAGAATAATTCAAGAAGAATACTGTCACATGACATATTTATTCAACATATATCAAAAGTAACCGTTCTAAACTACTTATACAAACACATTAACAAAAGAATAACAGAGTATGAGTGAATGTAAGATAGTATTTGGTACAGCGAGGATGCCAGAAAATGGTAAATCTTGAATACTATGGGTAAAAGGAAGATCGAGACAAACAACATATAACAATGGATATAGATGTCAGAGCTCATTCCCTCCTTTACACACACACACACACACACACACACACACACACACACACACACACACACACACACACACACACACACACACACACACAGAGGAAAAACATATTACATACCCACAGTAGGGAAAAAGTCTAAAAAATTAAAACCAAGGTAGTTCAAACCAAGAATCTACCTTCTCACTTGACACAAGCAGTTGGCCTTATTTGGTACCATGGTGGCATTTTCATTCAAATAATTCAAATGTAAGGTAAATATTTCATTAGAAACAAGGGTGTGCACTTTGTATGTGTTTAAGGAATAGGGTAAAAATGTAAACGCTCGCTGGCGATCAGCTATGAACTAAATCTGCTTAATGTATATTTAAAATCAAAGCTCTGCCAGCCTTCAGGTAAAACAGCCTAACATACTAATAAACATTTAAGATTGTAATATTTAGTCTATATGTTTTCTCTTCAATATCTCCCAGTTATACTGTTCCACATAGCAGTTATTGTTTTGTATTTTTATGGAAAAAAAAGTCATTAGGCTTGTTTCATCTTATACTCCTTGTCATTTGAAAATCTGGCTGTAATGACACTGAAGAAAGTTCAGTATGCAAAATACTATACTTGTGATACAAAAACCCAGGAAAAGTTACCATTTGTTACTTGTAATACTAAGTACAGATTTTTATTTTAGAGATGCACTTGAAATAATGACTGTTAGATGTTTTGTGCTTCCTATGTCTAATCCATTCTATACTCAGTTGTTTGTATAATTATAAAAATGAAATAAAAAAAAATCTACTCACTGCAGTTTCCCACTGGTCACCAAATCCAAGCCCCTTCACAATGACATGTGGTGCTGAGTAATTATTTTTACCTGTGCTTTTAATGTTTGGCATTACCAAACCATTGAGTTTGGCACACTGGTGGAGGCCTTCACCTCATAGACACAAGGTACAGGGTTTTGCTCCGACCTTGAGATATTGACTAGGCTTAAAATGGCTCTTCATGGCAGTTAGTCTAGTATACACCTGTGACCCTATAATGTATTGGTAAAATATGCAGTCTGGTACTGTTAGAACAAAGAAATAAAGAAAAACATGCTGTTTGAGCTGTAGGTACTATATGTCTATTATATAGAAACCTCCCAGCTATTCATTACACTTTTTTGCCCACACATGATTAATTTATTACTGCAAAGGGAGTAGCTCAGTTCTTCAGTGTCAGACATCCTTTCTACTTATAGTTATGGATATCAAGTTTACATTTTCAAGTTCCTGAAAAAAACGTTTTTCATTTTACAAGGAAATTGTCAGTTCATTTTTACTGTGCTCTTACACTATAGACTCCACTGCCACACCCCTCTGTATATGTATTACCTGTACCTGCAGGATGATCTGCCCCATAGGCTGGAGATACATCTTTACTGAATAGGAGTCAGCCACAAATTGAGGTAACTTCTTCCAGTTTAAACACTGTGTTCTGTGGTGTGAATTTAAACAAATCTTTTTTTTTTTTTTACTTAATTGTTTATTTATGTTTTGTTAACTGGAGTTAGCCCATCTTAACAGAGCCCATTTTCAGAGGAAACCAGAGGGGAAAAAGTCACCAGTAATAAAACACAGTGACAGATAACTGTACTTCAATAGATGTCACATAAATGAACAGCTGAAGAAAATGACATATAACAAAGCACTGTACAAGTAGAAATGCACTTTAAAGCAATATGAGTAATTGTGGTACCCAAACATTGATGAAATGGGCGCAGGTACGATAACCATTGATGATGCAGTTAATTCAGTAACTCTGTGTGTTGCCAATACAAGAATCACAGTATTTGAGCATATGTATGAAAAGCAGAGATGTTGAAGTGAAACCAATCATTTCTTGCATTTTAAGTGCAATGAACATAGTTCATACAAAGAGTCCAATAATCCTATAAAAGAATAGCTACAAATATTACAAGTTGCACAACTTTTTGGTATATGCTACATATTTAGCAGCAGCAACACTTATGACTATATCTACCTAGCTTTGATCTCAGGTTTCATTAGTCATTTGCTGGATGTAAAAGGGTAGAGTCATCTGCATATTGGAGGTGCTAACGTCTCTCTCTCTCTCTCTTTATATATATATATATATTTATGTATTTATTTATAGATATATAGATGTATATATAGTTCTATAACGGTAGAGAAGAAATGGGAAGAAAACAAAGTAAGAATCTTACTTGTGAGTGAGATCAGGAGTCAGCACAAAAAAGCTCAGAGACGACAGGATTCAGCGAGCTTGAGTACACAGTCATTTGGATCACAGGGATACAGATGTATTAATGTAAGATTTTATAGGAGGTTAGTTGTGGTTAGTGTGGAATTGCAGTTATTTATGTGACATTGCCTGCGAGTTGTCTACAAGTGACACAGCTGCTGGAATTTAAGAAGTACATTTTAACAGATGTTTTAAACAGTGGGACATTAGATATGGCTCTAAGTTGCTGTTGTAATTTGTTCCATTCTGTTGGGAGGTAGTACCTAGGTTACCTATCACCTATCTTTGAATAGGTTCTGTATACATGCATATGGTATTGCTTGGCTAAGTATAGGTCTCTCTTGCTATGGTTCCATTTTAAGAGATTATTGAATGCTTGACAAGGCTGAGTATGAATCAGTTTATTGACTATCACTGTTTGCAGATACCTTTGCTTGTTCCTGTAGTCATCCATTTCATTTTTTCTAGAATTGTACAATGATGGATGTTTGAAAGTAGACCATGCAAATCCTGCAGTCCTATTATAGGCAGCTGCCATTTTGCATAGTATATTTTTAGGGTTTCCAACAGCCACTGGGTCATACATGAATTTAGTTAGCAATAATGATTCAACTGCCCTCTTCCTTGAATCCAGTTGTAAGTAAATATAAACCCTATAGCATGCACTGAGCTTTTCATGGATGTCTTTACCATGGTATTGATATGCTACTGATAGTTTAGATTGTGTTCAATAGTTATACCCAGCATTTCTAAACATGTATTAATTCGATGGAGCTTGATTCTCCTTCTGTTATTGTTATATGTGAAACCTAGCTTTGATCTCAGGTTTCATAAGTTATTTGCTGGATGTAAAAGGGTAGGGCCATCTGCATATTGGAGGATTTTTTGTCTAATAGACTGGAAGTGAATTGATTTTGTAAAAATATTGAAGAGAAGTGGTGCAAGAATGGATACCTGTGGAACACCAGTGCAAGAATGGATACCTGTGGAACACCAGTGCAAGAATGGATACCTGTGGAACACCAGTGCAAGAATGGATACCTGTGGAACACCAATGCTTGATATGTAAACGGTGCAGAAAGTATTTTGCCATTGTAATGAAAAACTGGAATGCAGTTTTCAAAACACTGTGAAATAGTGAAAGGACATCCAGTACAATAAGACCTTTCATTCAGCAGCTGATAGTCCAAAATGTTGAAGGAAAATTGAGAGAAAACTGTGACTTACATTTGTCCTTTGTCATAGTTTGTAGTTACATGGTCTACTAATTTTAATTGGGCTGTTTGGATATTATGACTAGGCCTACAACCACATTCTTTGTCCAGCATATATTTTGTGAACTGAGTAAAGAATACAAATGAATCTTTAACTGTCAATTTTGTCTAGTCAAACCCTATATGATGAAGGATTATCTTTGCTTATTTCCATGTTTCTTATAATGACTTCTCTCAAGCATCTGTTTATTGATTTTGTTACTGAATTAGCTTTGTAAAGGACATTTTTTATGTATGCTGAGGAAAAGTTATCCACTGGAGGTGAGCCATGTGCCTTGTGCTAACCAATGTGAAACTGAAGACTAGATCAGGTTTATCAAGTGATATTTGTCCCATTTAAAATGGCATAGTTTTTATCAGATGTCATTTTTATTAGGCTGGAGGATCTTTTCATTAATAAAAAAGGAAATGTTCAATAAACTTGTTAGCTGTATTTCTGGGAATAGAAGATAAAGTGGTTTAATTCTGACTTTTTAGAGTTAGCAAGTAGATTTTTATATATTTCTGGAATCCTGAAGCATTATTGTAGTTCACTTTAACTTTATAAAATGGTAATTTCTTATAAGAGTCTTACATATATTGATACATATATAGACAAAATGACAGTTGAAAGAGAAGATTTATGCACATCTAAGAGATAATGAGAAGAAGGTAAAGAATAATGTGGTTTCATGCCATGTCATAAAAATGGGTGAAGAACATAACTTTAATTTTTATGGTTTTGGATTCAGTGTTAGATAATAAAATAGGTGTTGACATTGTCAATTAGACAGAAGTGGTTGAGGGAAAATGGATTATACAGTTAAATTGTACAAATGGATTTGATCTGAATGATAGAATTCCTCTTAAACTAATATTGAGACAATTTAAATATATATAATTAATTATATGATGTATAGGAAGCATTGTTTTTATCTTTGAATTTACATGTATTAATTATAATGTATGTTCCTTTAAGTGAATCAAAAGGAAGTATCATGTGACTTGATTTCAAAGTATTACAGGTGAGAAGTGTAGTGTCTTTACGTTTATAACTGAACCTGAAGAAGCCTGTGTGAAAACATTTTGTTATTATTTTATTCAATTAATTTTTATATCATGTCTCTGTCCTGTTTTTACATTGATACTTATCTATATTTGTTACACAGGTTATCGTTGCTGTGACTGATGCATTTTTCCTGAGCAAGGTGTTGCTTCTCATCTGAATGTTACTCAGACGTGCATATTTATTGAGTTACCTCTTAAGAAAAGAGTTGAAGAGGTATAGTGTTGAGTTCAGGACAAAGTACAGGCATTTTCACTCAATGTGATTTATTTCTTCTGCAATAACATATGAGGCATTCTTGAGATTTTGAACATCAGTTAATTTGGCAGTGTTAGGCTGAGGTTGTTGTTTCCATGTGGTACAGGTAGGTATGTGATCACTCATGTGATTTGGAAAGGTTCTACTCTGGTTGTAGTTATGAGGCTGTTCTGTTAAAATCTAATTAGTATGACAAATGTTCCAGAGAACTGATTTTCACTGGATCGAGTTTCTAGAATTAGTATGACAATTGTTCCAGAACACTGATTTTCCTCTGGATAGAATTTCTGGAATCAGTATGACAAATGTCCCAGAGTACTGATTTTCTCTGGATGGAGTTCACGTCAGTTGTGTGATTCCCAAAGATATGGCATCTGAGATGAGCTCACAGTTCCGAGTGCTCCATGGAATGTTGAAGTCTCCAGTCAGTAGTTGCTGTGACAATGTGGTATCTGAGAATATGTTTCACGAAGATTCTTGGTTCAGATAAACACATCCAATATATAGTTACTTAGTGTTTCCAGTAGTTACTGTTAGCAGTATGAACTCCCTCACAGTAACCTTCAGTAACTGTTTTAGGAAAAGTTTAGGCTTGGTGTTTGAATGAGTCAGTATGAATACACCACCTGATCATTTTTTCTGCCTGTATTTTCTCTTGGCTTCATAATCTGATAAAGAGAGTTCTTTATCAAGCACATGTGCTTTCAGCTAAGACTCAGTGCCAGCTAATAAATGAAGTTTGGTGGTTGTCATTAGTGGTTGCATTCGAGTTATGTTGTTGCATAGGCTTCTGATTCATAGATTGTTTCATGGCTAACAACCAGGAGGCCCTTTCTAAGTCTAGCCAAGTTTTCCCAAAAGAATAATGATGTCCTGTATCCAAATAAGACATTGAGGGCCAGGCATTTATAAGCTACCTCTGTCTATAAGGGGCATGGGTGCCAGGCCTGGTGTAAATTTCCTATTCTCCATACACTGGTCTAGGTTGCAGTAAAACTGGATAATAGAAGAACTCAGCTTCACATTGATGGGACGCCTGTTTCATAAGAGGGTCAGTCTCTGGGACACATATCTTTCTCTCCAGCATGTTCTGTTTAAGTCACAGATAAAATTCAAGTCCATAGATCTGGTACTTCTGGTACTGTTTGATTTACAAATATGTAGGAGATTCATAAGCATAGAGCTTGCAGATGTCTTGTAAGCCAAGTATAGATCACCCTCAGCAAGCTATAGGAGACTGAGTAGAGGGAAAGGGATTTAAGATGGTCTGCATAAGGCAGGTTTGTTAAGCATTGTATTCTTTTTGTAAGGAACTTTTGAGTTTGCTCTAGTTGCTGCATATGCTTGGTCAGGTACATACCAAAGGGACCATTGCACTCTATGACTGGTCTGATAAGGGCGGAGTACAGTGGGATAATGATCTCTTTGGACCTAGATGTCATGCCCTTACTTATAAGTTGTGCAACATAAAATGATTTCCTCACCACTGTGGCCACATGCGGGTTGAAGGTAAGGCTTATTTTTGCCATTTGATGCTATGCATGATAGCAAAGTTGCCTTGATTGTTATATCAAGCTCTATATGTAGCCCAAGGTTTAGCTTAATTCCTCCAGAGAAGATTAATGGAGCTTGAACGGTTTGTTTAGATAGCTGCATCTTGCAGACAGTTACAGTAAGTTTTTTAGGTGCCTTCCCAGAAGGTAACATCTCTCTTTATTTATCAGTGGTAATAAGTACATATTTTTATAATAACAGGTTTATTGTTAAATGATGGTTAATGCTTTGAACTCTATTTGGATGTTGATAATATGTTAAAGTCAGTGGATAGGTTTAACTTGATATGGTCAAATATTATTGATGTAGTTAGTAAGCACAGCATGGTGGCAGAGATAATAAATATTCCTTGTTAGCTTTACATCTTTTAGTTTTAGATGCTTTACTAGAAGTGGTGAACTAAGCTAGGTAGCATAACATGCTAGGATTAAAATTGGGGGAAGTTTAGAGTATGAAAAAAATGATCTTGCTCTATGGGATAGAAGGGAGATAATGCATTCACTTTTAATGTACTGTGTTGTTGGTTGGTTCTGGAATTTTGTAAATAATTATATGTCATTTGTGAATATCAACGTGAACTATATACAATGCTTGTGTTACAAATGTATTAGAACTTTATGTCATGTGTATATCAAACTGCTGGTGCAGAAGTGTGTGTTGAAATGGTTTTTACAAAGTGCTTGGAATATATCCACAGTGTACTCTACTGGAAAAGAACAGAAATGTACATGCAAAATTGTAACTGTTTAAATGTATATATTTTAATAGTGGAAACTAGGATACAGGAGGTTGACCTCAGTCTAGTAAATTTTCAAAAAATAGCTGAAATTAAATTACTTTATAGGCTAGGCCAGAGACACAGAGTCTGTGCTGAGAGGCTTTCTGCATTGTCTTGGAAGCATTTTATTGTTTTATGACTTCCAGCATTTGCGAAAGATCTGAGGAAAAGCCCTTGTCTATGTGTTTTTACAGGTAGATGCTAAATGCTACCAGCTGCAATCAGTGGTTGTTTTGGGCCTGGCTACTAGAAGTCAGATGACAAGAAATTATGTCATTCTGCAAGCTAGTTCAGCAGTAATATTTCAGATATTAATTTGAGAACTCTCTGAGAGAGACACAGCATTCTGTCTTTGGTCTGACAACTACAACTAGAGAAGATTCATTCAGCACATCTGCCTTACTTTGTAAGTACGTTTGTTTCTAGGGAATAGTAACTCTCTTAGATATAGTCAGGAACATAGCAAAGCTTAATTTAGATATTTTTCTTCATTTATTTGAGACTGTTCCACAATGCTGTTTTAAATATGTCCTGTGATTTTGAACTCTGATGTCACTGTAACTATATATTTAGTATTGTCTTGTTCTTTTATTTATTATTAAATATATTTAAACATTTCATTGTGGCTGATCTGCCTAGAGATAGTTAAGTTCTGAGAGTACTTGCATATTTATTTGGTGA
>NC_056747.1:688248479-688273479 GCF_019279795.1 Protopterus annectens | reverse complement strand
TATAGATCACAATATTATAACAAATCAATGTGGCTCAATCTCTACAAGCATTTTACCTTCCAAATGCAGATGTGGTCCCTGACTCTTCACCTCCATCCATCTGAAGTTTAGTTTATATTTCCTATAACTATAAATGCTTCAGCTTTAATGTTGTAGAATTGGTTTCCAAATGTACATCCTCACAGATCAAAACACATGATATAGTCTGGAGAAAACTTTGCAGTTATTGACTTATTTCCACCAGCATTTATGATGACGGGAATAAATCTGAACAACAGTTAATATGTTATTAGTGCTTTGCATAATCATGAGATGTGCTGGGATGTGGGTATTGGGGTATTTAACACCTTACCAATGTGATGATATAGACTGTGTTTTCCTTTCCTATGGCTGCGTTCTGTGACATATTATTATTTGATTATAAGAAAGTTTAGAAGAAAGCAATGACATTCATTATTTCTTATACGAAAGGACAGATGTCACACCAGTCACTCATTAGAATGCTATTAGCTATTCCTCTGCATAGAAAAGATGACAGTATAACTGCACATTTAGAACTAAGAAAAAAAAACACCTCTATCTGGATGACTTGATAACATAAAAATACTATGGGGCCAAGGGGAATGTTTTGAATAAGTTCCATCAGATGCTTTGAGTGGTAAGGACTGACTTAATCAAAAGGTCTGTGGTCAGTTGTTTGGATAGATTACCTATTGCCTTATGTATTGGTATAGAGAGTGAAAACAGGTTTGTATCACTGTTTCCTCCTCAACAAAGAGTTCAAAGAAACAATATTCTGCAGCTTATTGTGCCAAGGTGCCAGTCTTTCGAAGGCATTCTTCACACTGTTTCCTCCTCAACAAATAGTTTAAAGAAACAATATTCTGCAGCTGATTATTGTGCCAAGGTGCCAGTCTTTCAAAGGCATTCTTCATGACTTTTTTGTGCACAGAGTGTTTATTGTGTGGAGCATTCTTCCTTTTTGATGGATTCCTGGCTATTAGTCACTGCATCAGCACCTTGGCTCTAGACTGCTTACTGCTAAATATTCCGACAGCTTCAGTAACAGTCTACAGTCATGGCTACCGAAGCATGACATATTTCTTCACCAGGCATCCATACCAGCCAAGTTATCAAAGAAACAGCCATCAGAGATTCATATTATACTCTGTTTCATCATGCACCAGCACTATCAAGACAATAAAGGGGATAGTCTGACTTTGATGTGTCACACCTGTTCAACATGTATCCATACCAAAAAAGAATGTGATGAAACAGCCTACACGTGTTCGCCAGGTATCTGTACTAACAAAGACATGAAATAAATAACCTGTAGAACTTCATTGGTGCACACATTCATCATGCACATGTAATGGCAAATCACTCAGAGATAAAGAGTGTAGATTTGCTGTCTAAACAGTCATTAGAATGAATGTGTCCTTTGTGATATTGTACGTATCTGAATGGGAGTAGGCAGAGTGTGTCTGATGCAATTTTATGTAGGTTACAAGTCTGTCTTCATTATAAACTGTTCACTAGAAGAGTTTTCCCATTGTTGCATTACATGTACAGCCCTACTGATACCAGCATTCATGTCTATATAATAGATAAATTTCATTGCACTTCAGACCCCAAAACATTCCTGCACATATCTGCAAAGAAATGCAAAAACTCATTTGTTTAGTTTTCCCTTGGGGAACTGGGGACAGAGGCTAGATCAGAACTCCTAACATGAAAGTTTGGCCTCACTGCTGGTCCCAACAAAGTTACTTTTATTATTAAATAAACCATTAAAATGTTTTTCACACCTGGTCATATGCTGCATATAGCAAACAAAAGAAAAAAGAAGAAAACAAAATGTGTGCATGGAAAATCAGAGCAAACATTACATATGCACTGAAAAAAATAAAATTATTGTATGGTGTAATGGATCTTTACAGGTTTTAATGTTCTTTTCATATGTTTAAGCGGTGACTTCATCAGCAGAGGGAAAGGCAAAGAACTAATGCTTATGCCAGCTTAAGCTATAGTAAGGAATTAATGAGCCACTGATCCTAATTAGGACCATATTAGAAAAAGTGGCCCAATTAACAATTTTTTAAATGAGCAGAAAAGGGTGGCTGATTTATTTATATATATATATATATATATATATATATATAGATATATAGATATATATAGATATATATATGTATATATATATATATATATATATATATATATATATATATATATATATATATAAATCAGGTGATCCACTTTTCAGAAACTCAAAATTCATACATACGAGACAATATGATTAAAACTCGAACATAAAAAAAAAGACAATAAAAAATCTACTTTTTGTTTACTTTTATGCAGGGGGCCATATGGTCTCAACCATATGAATTTTGAGTTTCTGAAAACTTGATCAGCGGATAGGCTTCCATATATAATGCCTAACAGAAGAACAAATAAGACTAAAAGTTCTACCAGTGATCACTAAAGGACTGCATTTCTATTACTTCACAAAGCGTGCTGCAAAGAGATCTTGAAGTTTATTTTTAATTTTGACTTGTGTCGTAGGTATAGGCTATAACTTCATACAGATGAACATCACAGCTGTTAGGATGGATGTATGCATCTGAGTCTTTACTTTCAGAAAGTTTCTCCATCTTATAATAGGCATAATTTTTCTTTGTATTCATTTTCATATGCAGGAATAGTACTAATAGTATTAGTGAATCAGCAGGCTTAACTTTATAATCCTAGCCATGAGGGACTGAAGGCCTGTGAATTATTACAAGTGTGCAATGTTTGTGTTCATCACCACTGTATAGTGTAAGTAAGTCACTGTAGTGTATAACTGCCATTCCTCATGTGAGGACATACGGTCTATAGAAAGCCCCTTTTTTTCTTTCAGTGTTCACTGTATGTATAGAAGCAGGGGATCCTTTGGCATCTAGTAAATAGAATATAGAACTTAGTATATTTTCTCAGATGTACCTCTGAGATGAAAATAAGCATTAGGGACAACAAATGAAAATACTGCAACTATAATTACAGGAAATGCTAATTAACCATTAGAGAATAGCAAGACATTTCTTCTTAAGGTGCTATAAGCTTAGCAGTGGATATAATAATATGGGTGTAAGAGAGTGGGCTCTCAAAACCAGATACCCCCGATGTGATGCTTATCTACGTTCACATTTAGTGAAATTGTATACTCTACTATGTTATCACTATGTAGTTGTTACCCTCATTATCTGTTTTGATGTAGAATATCCAGGAACACTGAATTCATTGTTTTCTTTGAAATAATAGTGGTAAATACAAATATCTGAGAATTGAAAAATCACAGCATTTTATGGACTTTGGCAAAGAAGGCCAGAAAACCAATTCATTACAATATATATGTCTGCTATTTACTATTTATATTATTGTCATCTGTTCTGTGCTCAGAATATATTTAAAATGTCCATATATATTGATGTAAATGAAGGTTATAATTAAATCACCATAATGACCAAAATTACATTTAAAAATCACAGATATTATTCCCAGAATTTATCTCATGAAAATGGAATTTCACTTTTTTAGAAAACAAAAATCAGTGTCCCTGAGAATATAACTTGTGTCTTCAAAGTCATCAAAATAGTACCATACAAAACCCTAAGAATCAAGTGAAGTAGATGAGTACTGCACTATACCAGATCAAAGCTCTGTCCATGCAGTATCACTGCTGTCCATGGTGCTGAAATTCTTGCCATGATAGTTTGTTGGACAATGCTCGCACTCTCCGCTTGGACTAAATTCCTTTCTGTCCCACTTCTGTAATCAAGACATTATGTTATTAAGGGAATAGGACTTGCAACTATTCTACAGAAAGTTACATAATGTAGTGTTACAATCCTATAACAATATATGGTGGTATTTTGGCAAGAACCTGGAGCTATGATGTAGTGATAATATTACTGAAAACAAAGTTGTCTTTTGACTAGAGGAGAGGGATCAGATCAGTACTTATTGATAATATATGTATAGATATACAGAGAGATTTAGATATAGATATAGATATGGATAGATACAGAAATACACATTAGAAACAGGCCCAATGGGGACATTACAGATAAAGTATACTTATAGAATATCTCTGATATTCATTGCAACATACAATGATACTCATGTTTTTTTTCTCTCTCAATTAGTTATAGTATGAAGCAGAACCTTCTTGGTCTTCCTTAATTATTTCATTGCAAGGCATTTCTTCAGCATAGGATCTCCATGAGGAGTACAAAAGGAGTAGTAGGCTTTCAGAGTATGGCTCATTTTTTTCACTTTTCTAACTAAGGCCCACATTTTCTATTCAGCTGTTCTGCACTTTATTAAAAGTAACATCAATGAGATCCATACAGCTTCAAACATGACTCATGACATAAAGTGTTAAAATTCCTTTAAAATGTTTTTTTTTTTAAATTAAAAAAAAAACTTGAAATGATTTAAACATAGTAATAAAAAATAAAATGTGAAAATGTAAACGACTATATATAACATAAAACCTAGCTCACAAGTCAGCTTTCTTCAAATTATTTAAAAAGAAAAAATCCAGGGCTAGGCATGATTTTAAAATTCTAAAAGTATTGTTAAAAGACATACATACATGTAAAAATACTTCTGTTAATTCAAAACCAAATTCATATTTTCAGGGCTCTAAGTTTCAATGCTTGTTGCAAAGCAGTGTTGTCATTCAGAGGGGGGGCAAACTGAATTTAACCTAAGTTGCCATATTAATTCTTTATACTCAAGGAAATCCCCCCCCCCCTCCGGTACCACTCAACAATTGCAATAATTCCCAATAAAAAGCTGTTACTGTTACTACAAGTCTCTGAATGTCTAGCCAGGGCATTGTTAACATTATTTTTGTTAATGTCATATTTATGCTTGTATATCCTTTTACTCAGTGCCCTCGCTGTTTTGCCTATATAGAACCCATCACACCCAGAGCATTTAATCATGTAAATAATACCTGTTGTGCCATAATTTCCATTCTTAAAACTGACTTTGACTTTGGACTCTAAGTCATTATTTAAAATCATACTTTCCCCTTCAAACATCCAAGGACATTGTTTACAAGCACCATATTTGTTGTACTTCCTGTGGGCTTTCCATTCTTCATATACTTGTTTCCTTCAAGCAATTTCTTAAAATTAAACAAACGTTTATGAGATAAAAATAGAAACTGTGGAAACTCTGATGCAGTCAGTGTTGAGGAGTGGTAGGCCAGCGAGTTCTCATATGACAGAGCAATGGATGGTACAGGATGAAAGTGAAGAGAATGTGCCACAGGAAGATGCTATAGAACTTTCTATGTAATGCCCACAGGAAATGGAAAACAAAATATGTGCTCTCAATTTAGAAGAAAATAAGCTAAGTATCGAACAGAGAAAACTATAAAGCAATTAAGACAAGAAGAGTCACTCTTAGAAGAATATAGAACAGGGAACAGATCAACAAAAATAATAAGAAAGACAGATGTGATAAAAGCAATGCACAGTATTAGAACAGACCAGGATCTGTCATGCACTATTGCAAATAACAAACTAAATATCTCAGCACAGATGGAAAAACATAGAAGATACACAGATAAATAAAAAGGAAAAGTACAAACTAAGCAATTTATTTATGACCCAAAAACGTTTTACAGAGAATTGGGAAACAAGATAAAAGGAATTGAAATACCACCAGAAAAAGAAGAAATAGATATATTTTGGAGAAGTATCTATGAAGATCCCGTGGAACATAACAAAGATGCTAAATGGATAGAAGAAGTAAAAGAAAGAATACAATGTTTAAAGCAACAGGATATGAAATGGGATGACGTAACAGCCAGAGAGATTCAAAGAAAGTTAAGAAAAGCGCCTCTAATTGGAAAACTCCAGGCCCAGATGTAGTACCTTACTTTTGGTTAAAAGTATTAACATCTTTGCATGAACTTAGCCATGAGTAAGAACTGTTTGTATGTGCCACCCCAAACAGACACCAACCTGGCTAACAACAGGAAAAACAATGCTCTTACATAAGAGTGAACCTGCAAGCTACCCTAAAAATTACAGACCAATAACTTGCCTTCCAATTACAGACCAATAACTTGCCTTCCAACAACATATGCACTATACATATGAAATAATGACAACAGAGGTTATACTCATTTAGAAGAAAACTCAATTATGGCAGTAAAGAAAAGGGCAATAAAAGGAAGTCACATGGAACAAACGATCATTTGTTGTTAAATAAAGTCATAGAGGAGAACTATAAAAAGCAGAAGAATCTAAGTATGGCATGGATTGACTACAAAAAAGCAGTTGATAGTATCCTACATTCATGGATAAAAGAGTACATAAAAATGCATAAGATACACCCTACACTGATCGACTACATTGCAGTAACCATGAAACAGTGGCAGACCACTTTGCAATTAAGCCATAATAAAGGGCAAATTATTATCCAGGGATAAAAATTCAAAGGGGGATATTCCAAAGTGACTATGTCATTGCTGCTATTCTGCCTTGTCCTTAACCTATTAAGCTGTCTATTTAACAGCTTAGGCCATGGCTATAATTCCTAGAAAACAGCAATGTGTAAAGACTTTTCATCTTCCCTTTGTCGATGATTTAAAACTGTATACTTCATCAGACGAGGAACTGAAAGTGCAACTGCAAGTTGTCAAAACTTTTTCAGATGATATAAGAATGTCATTTGACCTTGATAAATGTGCAAATGCAACCTTCAAAGCAGGAAAACTGCAGCACCAAGAAACCATCTGCTTGGGACAAGAATGTGATATAATAGAACTAGAGCAAGAAGGTGTGTATAAATATTTGGGAACTGATGAAGGCTCAACAATAAAACCTAAACAAATGCGAAAAAAACTTAGTAAGGAATACTTTAGAATACTTAAATTAATCCTGAAAACAGCATTGACATCTAGAAACAAAATCCAAGTATTAAAACAATGTGCTCTTCCTGTCCTAACTTACAGTTTTGGAGTGATTGACTGGCCCCAAAACGTGTTGAATAGATTAGTTAGGAAAACAAGAAGGGTGCTTCATGCTCACCAAATGATTTATAAAAATCAGTGTATTCCAACATTATATATTCCCCATTCCAAAGGAGGGATGGGCCTCCTTGAAATTGATTACATGTATCGATCTGCAATCGTGGGACTGCACACATCTGCTCAGCTCACAGGACCTAAATGTAGTGAAAGTTTTGAAACATGAGGAGAATAAATCTAAGATGACTTCTCTGCTTAAACTAGCAGAAACATATCGGCATCAAGCAGGAATGGAAATCAAACCAGAAGTAGATAGAAGTCAGGCAGCAACTGAATGTGCCAAAAAAACAAAAGGAAGAATATAAGGTGAAGGATCAGATCAGAAAGTAAGAAATGTGGAAAATGCATAAATATAACTGCAAGTATAGAAAACTTCTGGAAGAACCACATGTCGATCAGGAATGATTGCAGGAATGGTTTAGGAGAGGCAAATTTAAACCAAGAGATGAAAGGTTAATATTCACAGCCCAAGACAGTGGACTATGTACACGCTGGTTTACAAAGTCCATTGAACATGTGGGAGAAAGAGACAAATGTATGTTTTGTAAAACCAAATTGGAAACAGTCACACACCTTGATGATGGTTGTGACATACTAATAGCAGAAGAACTGTATACTCTAAAGCATAATAACGTGGCAAGACTGTTGCACTGGGGATTGTGCAAACATTATGGTAGTGAAGTGGCTGAAAAACACGGGAAACATGAGCCATGGAGCATCATAGAAAATGATGAAGTTTACATTACATGGGATCACCCTTTACCAACAGTTTAAAAGATAAATGCTAGAAAACTGGATTTAGTGGTCCATGAAAAGAAGACAAAAGTAGCATTGGTCATTGAAATTGCCACACCCAGTGATTACAGTGGCTTGTGTACAGAGAGACACAAAGTCATAAAATATCAGGATCTGCAGGCAGAAATGAGAGCAATATGGAAAAAAGATACCCAGACAGGTCCAATAGTAGTAGGAGCAACAGGTCTTATAAAAAAGAATCCACAATTGTATTTAGATATGTTACCAGTCCATGTAACCCCATACGAATTTCAGAAGGAGTCATTGCTGGACACACTGCGAGTGTGGCAAAGAATACTTTTGCTGACATCAAAGATTGAAACAATACCAATTTCATGAATTTTAATCAGACTTTGACTTAGGAATGGGGTCCGCTACACCCAGTGATTACAGTGGCTTGTGTACAGAGAGACACAAAGTCATAAAATATCAGGATCTGCAGGCAGAAATGAGAGCAGTGTGGAAGAAAGATACCCAGGCAGTTCCAATAGTAGTAGGAGCAACAGGTCTTGTAAAAAAGAATCTACAATTGTATTTAGATATGTTACCAATCCATGTAACCCCATACGAATTGCAGAAGGAGTCATTGCTGGACACACTGCGAGTGCGGCAAAGAATACTTTTGGCTGACATCAAAGATTGAAACAATACTAATTTCATGAATTTTAATCAGACTTTGACTTAGCAATGGGGTCCATTCCCATCATGGTATTTGAAACCCAAAATATTTGGAGAAATTAAAAAGGGAATACAATGAGTATGATTTATTTGATAGATAATAACTCTAGTAGAGGTGTTACTAACAAAAACAATAATATTTTCAAGGCCAGTAATTTGACTAATATGGTGGGCATGAAACCAAAATTCCATATCAGTTATATTTATCTGAAATCTTATATTTCTCTTCAGCCTCACAACTTATCCCTTATCTACTTAATGTTCCAAAAACTCAGAAAAAATGCAGACGGGAACTGAAAGTTTGACTGCTGAGTCCTACACTAAGGCACTGTATGAGCACATCCACTCATGCATGAATCGTGCCATCCCAAATAGAACTAAGATGCTCTCCCCCAAAAAAAGGAAGCCAATCTGGTGGTCCCCTGCCATAAACAAACTTTACAACAAAAGGAAGAAACTGCTGCAGAAAAGAGGAAAATCCCAGGATACAAAGAACTTCCTTACCAGTCTCAGTAAGAAGCTGAGATCCCTCATAAAATCCTCCAAAGCTAGTTACAAAAATAAAATTGCCAAAGATTCCAAAGACAACCACAAGGCATTCTATAGTTATGTCAAAAATCTAAATGGCAATGCTCAGATCTTCTCTGAGCTACAACAGAATGGCATTAAATATACTGATCCCAAGGATATTGCCAATATCCTGGCAGATCGATTCAGTGCCAACTTCACTCCCTAAATGACCCATCTCAATACTGGAAGATTGCCAAATTCCATCAATAATGGCCACACAGGTAAAAAATGTACTCTCCAAAGCTAAGAATACAGCATCTATGGGACCAGATAACATCCCAGGCTGTGTACTACATGAACTACAAAATGAACTGGCACCTCACCTAAGTGTCATGTTTAATCATACCCTCACCTCAGGCTTCATGCCCACTGAGTGGCGCCCAGCTACAGTTATCCCACTCCACAAGGGGGGATCCACCTTGGATCCCGGGAACTATCGCCCCATCAGTGTGATGAGCCTGATCTGCAAGGCCATGGAATGTATTATCATGGAACTTATAAACAAAGACATTGGCAACCTTAAAACACTGGACCCCACCCAGTTTGGGTTTGTGAAGGGCCGATCTTGTCTCCTGAACCTGACTGACTTCTATGAATCAGCCTCCAGAGCCGTGGACGAGGGTAAGGCAGTCGACACAGCCTATCTGGACCTAGCCAAGACCTTTGACACCATCCCCCACTCTGGAATCATAGATAAACTTACTAAGCTGGGCATTAATCCCTACGTCACTCGATGGGTTGCCAACTGGCTTACTGACAGAACCCACACTGTAAAAGTAGCTGGCTCCATATCCAGCTCCAGACAAGTGACAAGTGGAGTACCTCAGGGTTCAGTCCTGGGATCTCTCTTGTATGGTGTCTACTTCTCTGACATACAGACCAACACTAAGTGACTCTGGCTAACAAAGTTCACAGATGACTGCAAACTGGGAGCCATTATTGAATCCCCAAATTATGTCAATACTCTACAAAAGGGCCTTACAGAAACAGATGCTTGGTGCCAGAACCATGGGCTCAAGCTCAATGCCAAGAAATGTATAGTTATCCCCTTTGGGAAAAAACATGTACCCATGAATTACCACATAGGTGGCAGTACACTAAACACCGAAAGTGTGATAAGAGACTTAGGGACACAGGTGGACAGTGGTCTCACCTTCAATAACCACATCGCCACAACAGTCAGGAAATCCTTTTATGTAGCACACCTCATCACTAAGGGCTTTTCATCCAGAAAAAAGGAGGTCATTGTCCAACTGTACTCATCCCTCATTAGACCCATTATAGAATACAACGCCCCATTTGGTATATACCTCTCAAGACATCTGCAACAACTGGAAAAGCCACAGAAATACCTCACTAAAAGAATTACAGGCCTAAAGCAGATGCCCTATGCTGGCCGCCTTAAAAAACTCCAGCTATACTCTGTCGCATATAATCTACTCCGAGGCAATCTCTGCTTAACATACAAGGCCATGTCAAACCCAGAGCTGTTGGTCATGCTACACTTAATGAAATCCCAATCCCTCAGAGCCACATGCTCTAGGGATCTAAACCTTGTCATCACAATAAACAAAACATGCTGGAGGGATAGGTTCCTGACCCAGAGACTCCCCAGACTCTGGAACAGACTGCCCATACATGTCAAGCAGAGCACCTCTTTGGCCCTCTTCAAAAGGAACCTTGATGACTGGATGGGAGAAAGGAAATTCACCCCAGGGTGAATTATAAATAGGATAGTCGCCCTGCTAGTCAGGGGTCCAGGGAAGTAAATAGTTTGGGAAGAAATAGCCAGGGAATTGTTATGGCTAGGCTTGTATAGGCCCTAGGGCCAATAGCCTAGTACCAACCTATGAACCTATCGTATTTTATTTTATCTTCTTCAGTAATTTTCAGGATGATTATTTGAAACAGTTGCTTGGCAGAATAATTTATTTGTCCTGACTTCTAAATCCCTGTGTTGCATTTGTATGGGTTACGATGTAAATAACTATAGCATTTGAACAGACAGGTGACAAGTGTATCTGCACACTCTCCAGTTTACCAGCTACAGAAACTTTGTATCAAGTGCCTTGCTTCATATAGGCCATGATTCAGTAGTATAGCCATGTAATGGTCTTTAGTGCCAATCAGGAAAAATAGTGCACAGATTCACCATCTGTGAGTGAATTACACTTGTAAGACATTAGCCCATTTCAGAGAGATTGCACTGCTTAGGGAAAGTTGTCTTACCCCAAAATGCAGAAACACTGGAGCATTGTTGTATTAAGCAAGGGTGTACAGCTGGTAAAACACTCTGCATGAGGTTTAAAGCCACAACATTAACACTAATTTTAAGGTCTTATGTACATTCTAATTCAGATCATTAGTATTATTATTTTGTCAAAATTGTATTTGTTCTGAATTTATACGTCCTTGTGTATTGTGTTTGCCAGCCTATTTTGTCAGTCCTTACTGATTGTTATCTTGCAGTTCAGTATAACATCCTTCACTCAGCTAATAACAGGCAGCACTGAGTTTTCTGGACATATTTTATAGAGAAAGAAAATGGATGTTTCAGCCTCATTTTATCCTATTTATAATTCAAGCACATTAGAATTAATCAGATAAGCTACCATTGCAAAACAAAGTATAAAAGTACAATATATAACACTGATTTCCTGTTGTGTGTTTTTTTTTGATTAGTGGGCTGATGCCAACTTTTGGGAAAATTAAATATTTTCATATCCTCATGACATGACTATGACTCATACCTTTGGGATATGATAACAGGAAGGTTTTTCAGTAAACATTCAGTGATATAGCCTGTAACAGTCATGTTATTCCACCTGCTTAGATAGTTAATAGGGTTGCTGTCCAGAAGACCATTGAGGAGCCTAGCCCCAATTCCCCTCAAGCACTGTCTGGTTATGACTTGCTTAAGGTCACACAGTAGGCAAACAAGGGCTGAGGGAATCAAACCCTGTACTGCTTGAACTACAGCTCACAGGCTTAACCCTCTGTGCCACCTGCTTCAGAGAATTTTGTAAGCTGCGAGCTTTCTAGTTTCCACTGAACTGGAATAGATGTGACCAGCATTAAATAACGCTCAGAACTGCATTAGGGAACATTAATTATGTACTCAACATGTCTAGGAAACAGCATATTTATAATCGGCTAATGAAGTCTTTGAACCCGTCGGGGCGCTCTGCCTCCTGTGCATAGTGCAGTCTAATTAAAGTGCCTCAGCTGTAAAGAGCCTATAAATGGCATGTAACATGTTACTCTGCCTGTTTCTCTCTTTAGAAATACCCATGTTAAGTATGTTCTTTCCCTTAGACATTCCACAAGCCATGAAAACACTTGCTGCAATAGTTTGTCATTGGCTGCAGAACACGTTTAGAATGTTTTCTGTGCTGGTAAGGACAGCTGATGCAATCTTCTTTTAAGTATCTCCTCAAAATTAAATTACTGTGCTGCTCAGTGTTCCTGTTCCCCCAATAATAACATGGACACAGAGTACCCCAATGCAGTGTCGTATTACTGCTCACTGTTTCATTGCTGCATTTCTGATTCCATTACTTTGCACTATATGCTTCTTTTTGGCCTAGCAAAAGTACAGTTACTGATTTGCTGAGTTACTTTTCCTTTTCATTGTGTCCATTATTAAATTTCTTTGTTCTAGCTTGTACTTCTACATGGTCCATCAGTACGCTAATTTATTTACAAGTGAATAAAGCCATTAATAAGCAAATAACTAGGACACTGAGCACATTTGTTGGTACAGCGTGCCCCTCTCCATGGGTATGAATAGTGTCTATACTCTAAGAATATCGTGGTTCTTTTTTGTTCAGATTTAAACCTCAAGTCCTAATAAATCATTTAAAATATCTGTTAAAAGAACAGAAGTGTTTTAGATGGATGAAAGTAGAAATATTTAGCCTATTTTTAATTGTTAGTCTTCTCATCATACTTTTTTGAAAAGGATCCCTGTGATTTATGTTTTCACCTTGCTACTCATATCCAGTGTTCTGTTTTATTTGTTTTAGAATGGGGATGGTCCTTTAAGCTGGTAAGTTTATCCAGATATGCAGTAAATGAATAAGTATAGTAAGAGATAACTGAGGGATTTATCATTACACAGCTTATAGGAGACTGACATGCAATTCAAATATGGTTTGTTAGATCTACGCATCAGTTACACTGACTCCTGTGTTGTAATGCCGCTTAAAAAAGAGCTTGAGAAAGTTGTGAGCCTTCGTTTTTTAAATAAGGGCATTACTCTTTCAAGGACACTGGCATCAGTTGTGCCACTCATCTGGTAAGGATGATGGGGTGCAGAAAGTCTTAGGCAGTTTGATAAACTGGAGCTTGAAGTGACTTGTTTTTCTAGCCAGCATATCCTTCCATTGTTATGTGTATGTTTTTAGTTATGTAAAGCATGCAAAGTAAAATCACAGTGTAGTATCAGAAAAATGTCAGAAGTTGAGAATCTAGACTTTAGCCAGGACATGGGGATTCAAGCACCTCATAAGCAGGAAAGCCAGTTTTATATACCAAGACAAATCAAGGGATAGAGTATAATAAGATATATCCAAACCATAAACAGATTTATCAATTAACAATATCATTCATAAACAGTTTGCAAGGGTTCCTGACACACTATTGTTCTCATGCCGCTTTAATCTGAGAGTTTTATCCTATCTGTAGTTAAGAAGAAGATGATAGAAGAGGTGTGGCAGACCTTAAAACAAATTGAGAACAGTGTCTACAGGAATCTCTTACTTTTAGTATTCTGTACTGGTAAAGGAAGGGTTAACTCTAGCTGGTGTGGGTGAGCCATGCTGAGAGAACTGTAGTCTTCTACTCCAGCAGGAAGCAAAACAGCGGTTGGTGTTTTTATTTCTTAACAAGCTGCACATGGAAGCAAATCAGCGCATGTTATTCTATTGCTACCATAGCAACCATATGCCATCCTTGTCGCCAGGGCAACCGTGGCTTTAGATTGTTACTGTAAATTTGCATTGGTAACAGTCTACAGCCATGGTCGCTTGGGTAAGGCACAGTCTGCAGTGCATGCGTACCGTACCTATAGAAATATAACATATACAGCGTTACTGAGGGCACATTTCCTTCACAGCTGTTTGTTTCTGGGTGTGGTACATTTCTGTTTAGTACTTCTAGAAAAATCTGTTTGTCATTTACAGAATAAAGTCTCCTAGTCATTTCTTGGTTCATCAGAAATTTTACAGCCAATGCAATATATATTATTTATACAGCAAGTAAGCAAATTACATGTTTACCTTAATATCTGCCTTGTTCATTCAGTAAAAAAGCAAACTGTGGGGGGTTGACTTTGACTGCATAGCTAATAGTTATTAACAGAGCATGACAGAGTAAAGTAAAACATAGTACACTTTTTCAGCAGTGTCTATGACTAAATATTTGCTTTCTCTGAATTATATTAAAAGTAACTTTCTTTGGTATGTCTTTGATATTTGATTCATAGTAGGGGGATGTCCTCAACTATGATGTTCATCATATTGATCAATGCTGCAATAGCCTTAGCTATATGAGTAATATCCTGCCAAGGATAACAGCTGGCCAGCTTCCAAAGCTTCAGGGCACCTTCCATGTGCCCAAACTGTCAGGCAGCTCAAGTGGAGCTGAATAAAAGGCAAGTTTGGCAAAGAAGTCCTTCAGAGCTTTACTGCCACCTTACAGTATGCTCCTCTGAAGCTTTTGAAGATTGAGAGTCAGTTTGTGCTGTTCCTTTGCTAGGCAGATAAGTTCCCTTTGGGGAAATACTTCCATTTAATAATTTTGCTTATTATTTGTACTTTCCTCATCAGGAAAGTTATTTTAAAGGTTGGAGTTTGTGTTTAATGGATTGTCATGAGACTGTACTGTACGGTTTAAAAGTTGTTTAAAGTAACTGAAAAACATTTTTTATGTGGAGGAATTGTGTGCATTTTATTTTGTGGGGTTGGCATAGCATTTTAAAGTGCTTTTTACTGTGTTTGTCTGTGAAAAAACTGACTTGTAAAGACTTATTTTTACCGGCATTTGCTGATTGTTTTCCCTGGGAAAGAGGCACAATTTTTGGCTTGACCGTGGAACAAACTGTCAGTCCCAAGGTCAGTCCTTCTTCCAGCCACAAAAAGAAAAAGTTAAACAGCTTTTGCCACTACAGCAGACTAGCAATTTGCCTTAGCCATTGGTGGGTGACTGTTGTGGCCATTTATTATATCTCAGAATGCTCATCATTTGCCTCAAATCCCTCGTGTAGCACCTACAGCCACTATGAACCAGGGGTTAGACACGTCCTCTGCAGCTGTATTGGTTCCCCTCTGTGGGCAAGGGAGAAGCACTCTTGTCATTCCTGGAAGAGGCTTTCCTATTTTGTCAGAATATTGTTACCATCCCTGGGGAAGCAGAATGTTGTGGAAGCTTCAACTACCACTAATAACACTGTTGGCCCCATTTTTCCTGTCAAAAAGAAACAGAAAACTAAGCATGTATCTACTCCCTCGTATTTCCTTAGACAGGAGTAGTTTACTGGGTCTGTCTCAGGGTTTAATTCAGGCTATTTATCCTTCTTGCAAGGTAGTTTCTGGAAAAAGAAAGAAAGAAGGATGCTTCCTTTCCTGAAGAAATTCAAGATTCTAAATCTTGACAGGAGGATAAAGGGATAGATACAATGTTTTCTCCTCAGATTTCTGATTTAGACTGATCACTGATGCAGTAGTTTTAACTATATGGGTTATATTCTGCCGTGGCTATAACAGCCAGCCAGCTTCCAAAGCTTCAGGGCACCATCCACATGCCAAACTGTCAGGCAGCTCAAGCTGAGGTGACTAAAAGACAAGTTGGGGCATGAAGTCCTTCACAGCTTTATTGTTGCCAAAGAGTATGCTCCTCTGAGGCTTTCTGGGATCTACGATTAGCTTGTTCTTTCCTTTGCTGGGCAGATAAGTTCCCTTCGGAGGGAAAAAATTCCATTTTCTTAATTTTGTTGATGGTTTACTACTTTCCTCTTCAGGAAAGTTATTTTAACGCTAGGAGCGTTGTATTTTAAAGGACTGTCTCAAGACTGCAATGTACTTTTAAATGAAGTGCTCTTTTTTCTGTCAGTTTAAAAGTGGTGTAAACTAACTGAAAACATTTTTTCCCTGTGGAGAAATTATGTTTGTTTTACTTCTGTGGAGCTGGCATAGTGTTTTAAAGTGCTTTGTACTGTTTTTTTGTAAAAAAAAATAACTTATGTGGACCAGTAGTCTTTACCAGCAATTGCTGATTGTCTTCCTTGGGAAATAAGCACAGTTTTTGGCTTGCCCATGGAAGAGACTACAGGTCCAAATGTCTGCCCTTCTGGCCACAAAAAGAAAAAAAATTAAACAAACAGCCTTTGCCACCACAACAAGCTAGCAATTTTCCTGAACCACAGGTGGTTGACTTTGCTGTGACCATTTGTTGTACCTCAGATCACTCATCTTTTACCCTGACTCCTACAGCCACTGTGGACTGGGAGTAAGCTATGGTCTCTACAGCTGTTGGGGACCCATCTGTGCACAAGGAAGAGCCACTCTTGTTGTTTCAGGGAGACGGAACAAAACAAAGAAGGTTTCCCCGTTGTGTCCGAATGCTGTGTCTATCCCTGGGGAAGTTGCTGCTGACATTAGTAGCATAGTTGGCCTCATTTTTCCTGTCAAAAGGAAACAGAAAATGAAGCATGCGGGGGGGGGGGGTGAGAAACCAAGGACAGATGCACGCACATACATATCAAGGGGATGCTTGCCCTGATTTAGGCACTCTACTCTCTTTACCATCTTTGGTCCCCAGGACCTCTTCAAGTAGTTACAGACAATACCTCAGTCATGTGGTACACCAACTAGCAAGGGGGAACCAGATCGCACTCCTTTTGCAGACTAGTCATGTCAGCTTGGGATATAGCTTCACAGCACAGTGTCACTCTACAGGCAGACTGCATTCTGTCAGAGCAAAATTGTGTGGTAAACAAGCTGAGCAGGACCACAGCAGACCATCATGAATGGAAACTAGATCAGGGGGTCTTCCAAGATTTAATCCTTCTGTGGGGAGTTACTCGAGTACCATTTTGCCTCATCTCTGAATAATCAATTGTTAAGATTCTATTCCAGGACTCCCTACAAGAAGGCCTGGAAGGCAGATGCCTTTTCTTTTCCTTAGACATGTTTCTATATGCTTTTCTACCCTTTCCATTAATATCCAGGGTACTTCTAAAGATTCAGAAGGAATCCTCCAAGAAAATGATGGTGACTCCCTTCTAGCCCAGGCAACTATTTTCTCTCCCTTCTTTTGGAAATGGCCAGTGCCACAAGCTTCCTCACAGGTTGGATCTACTCACACAAGAAAAGGAGCATTTGATACACCCAACATCAATCATTTTCAGTTGGCTGTCTGGATGAGAGGGTCTTAATTCCTTTTAGGCATCTGTCTACTGAGAATGTGCAGCAGGTACTATGGAGGCAACAAAACCTGCTACTAGAAAATGATATATTAGCAAATGGAAAAGGTTTTCTAGTTGGTGCCAACAACATAATCAGCACCCATTCAGGGGCTAGTTGTTCACTTTGTTTACAATATATGTGTGAGTTACTATCCTACTCCTCTATGGAGGGTCATTTATCAGCCATTTTAGCATGTTTGCCCATGGATCCTTCTCTTTTAATGTAGTCTTATGTGAAAATGCTTTTCAAAGGGATTTTGCATAAGAAGTCACCAAGAAAATTGGTGCCCCTCCTTGGGATCTTAATTTTGGCTTAGAGAAGCTCTAACACTTGCTTCATTTGAACCAGTTAGTCTGGCTGACCTGAGGATCTTAACATGGAAGACAGTTTTACTGATTACTCTGACCTCTGAAAGAAGAGTATCTGAGTTGCAAATGCTTATTGTGAGTCAATCCTACCTCATTTTCCACAGGGATAGGGTTTCTTTGAGAACTAATCCTTCTTTTATGCCTAAAGTGGTATCTGAGTTTACTTTAAGCCAAATTATCCATCTCCCCATTTTCTTTCCTGAACTCAAAAATGAGGAAGATAGGACACCCCATACCTTAGTTGTGCACAACCAACTTGGATACTATTGTAACACAAATAAATCTTTTAGATTTTTGGATCAGTTGTTCATTTCTTAAGAAGGTAAGAAGAAGGGTCAGCCTGTGTCAAAACAGACTCTTTCCAAATAGCAGTCTAAGGCTATATCAGTTTATAGAACTGCCCCCAGATTCTGTGTGTTCCTGGCCCAGCGTCCTGGCTAATCTCTCCAATCTGAGTACACTGCTCTAGGACACAGAAACTAACAATCTGAAGAACAAGGACCCTGTCCAAACTCCCTTCAGTCTCCAGAGTTGAGCAATCTATCCCTGTACTTTCTCAGTAAAGGGAGCATGAAACTCTCCAATCTGAGTACACTGCTCTAGGACACAGAAACTAACAACCTGAAGAAGAAGGACCCTGTTCAAACTCCCTTCAATCTCCACAGTTGAGCAACCTATCCCTCTACTTTCTCAGTAAAGAGTGCATGAAAGTATGTGTCTAAACTATCATGGCCAGTATAGCCTATAACTTATTATTAGATCTAGGTGGCTATAAAGTGCTAGCCAGGAAAACCAGCAGCTTTACTCCATCCCCACTCTGTAACCAGTCTAATCTACTTTTTCAACCATTAAAAGACACTCGGAACCACTACTCTTTTTCTTGCATTAGGAACCTAAACTCCTTCCTTTATTACCCTGCTTACAATAAATTAATTTGGGCCACCAGGTGGCAGACTTGTCCCTTCCAGGCCTTGAAGCCTTCTCCTGACCTGTACTACACGTTTGCTATATACTGTTTATCCACAGACTTGCTATTGAACTGTAGGCCATAACATCTATTTATTTTTATGGTTAGCTCTCATACACCCTCCAAATAGCTCTATTATCTAATCTTTTAACTTCATTCCAGTATTTAGGGTTACCTGCCTACTGTAATCTCTGCTTCAACTGATTGTTCTTTTCAGCTCCTTACCTCTCTTGTCTCTCTCTTCCTATTTAACCTATACCATTTCCTCCCCTTCCCCCACCTAGCTAAAACTTAGACTCATCATTACTTCACTGTCCCGTCTCTCCCCCCTCATCTTCACATCATATGTCTACACACTGGTAGTTTACCTATACGTCGATCAGCCTATCCAATTTCTAGTAGCACTAGCCCCTCCTAGTTCTCAGCCCTCATCTCTCCTTCCCCCACCCTCCTACCTCACATCCTACTCTTTTCCCATCTCTCCTTCCCCCTCCCTCCTACCTCATATCCTCCACTTTTCCCATAAATACATGTTGTCCTGGGCTGCCATTTCCTTTATAGAACTGCCCCCAGCTGCTGTGTGTTTCTGGCCCAGCATCCTGGCTAATGTAAGTACTGAACTATTGCCTTATTGTTGAGTAGTATGTACTGTTTAAGAAGGAAGTGAGGCTTTTATGGTAACATATGTTTAATTTTTCTTTTGGTTTAGATTCATATATGAATACTTAGCTTATTACTACACTCCCTTTAGTGGTAGTTTACAGGTGTCTCCCATTAATGGTGCATGTTTATTCTCCAATGCAATAGAGTGCTAGCCTTAGCAGTGTAGCATTACTGTAATTCAAAGTGTGCTTCTGGAGAACTTTTGGTGCGGTGCATACGCTAAGAGACTTCTATGTTTCTTAAGCAAAGCAATATTATCTGGTTGCTGTAGGTTACATAAATTTGACCAATATGCAATCCTGCTAATTTGGCACTGAGAAGCCATGTAAAGGGTATCTCACATTTCATTTTAAGAACAATCTGAACCTAGACTTCTCAAACTGTACTACCCACGTGGAGAGTCCTTAGCGACCAACCCCACTTAAGGAACTTGGAAGAACTAAATAGCTTCTAAACCTATGGTGCTCTACCTCTAAGAACCCCATTAAGAAGTACTTTATTACACTTTCTCTTCAATTTTGACTTTATCATTTAAAGGAACTTGTCGTAATCTCCACCTTTTGTAAGAAACCTCACTATATCAGTATATCTGATATGGTACTACCTTAAGGTACACATAGAGTTTGTACAATTGTGCTCAGCCACAGCTGTTTTCCATACTATTATTCTTTCCCTAACTCACGCTGCTCTAAATGTAAGAACCTTATTTAAACAGCATCTTACTAAATCTGGTCTCTGTATCGTTGTCTTCACAATAAGATCGATTTGCTGTATATTTCACGTACGTTTAGAGAACGAAATAGCAGAGCGGTATTAGGGCTGGGATTTGGCTCTTACTTGCATCTTCACCACAGATTAGCGGAGTGTCTGGAAAGCCATAATGGAATACTCTAGCCAATATAGTTTAAAAGCAGACTAAGAAATAAATGAGGAGATGTACTTGCCTACATTTAAAATTACATCTAGAGTAATAGGTGCTTATGAGAATCACTAACCGCACCTCTAATAGCTAATTTAATGTGAAAAGTACGAACGTGGCTGATTTTTACACAAGTAGCATTTCTAAATTTCAACAAGGATAAGAGGTATATGTGAGAACGCTAGGACTGCACCGCAACTAGCCAATATAGATAACAATAAAAGAAAAAATGAACAGAGAGGCTAACTCTAAACTTGAGCTTTGCCTTAGCTAAATATCCACACCTACAGCTTCTACATTAGAATTCAAGTTCATCCTCAATTAATTAGTGTACCATTAGTCATACTGACTTTAAGTATTACTAAGTGAATTCATTTTTACAGTACACTACCTGAAGGGTGTTCTTAAGTCTTAAACATTGATGTAAAAGCTGCACCACCTTAAATCAGATGCCCCATATGAGTGGTAATTTAATGTAATATTTTTAATGCTTGAGTCTTTACTTTTCTTTACACTCCCACATATTTACTATGTCCAAGGTCCCTGCATTAAGTTAGAGGAATCTACTTTCCTGCAATGTCCACCTAAGGTTATTGTTTTAGGTCAATGATTAAAAACATTGGAAGTGCTGTAACAATTGTAAATGTTTTGGCAGATAGCATTCATACAGGAATAATTGTATATGCTTATTTAACCATGCTATGCCTTCACAATACTTATGTTCATTAAGCACATATAGGCTTACATATATAGTTACTGTCTGCATTATTTATTTATTTATATATATGAGCTGTTAATAAAAAGTATGAACTACATTATTAATGTAAGCTATAGTTAAGCTATGGTTATAGTTGTTGCTCTATAATGTTATGCTAATGATAACTTTACAGCTATCATTGTTACCTAACTGGATATATACCTTGTAGCTTCCTATAGTCTTGTTCCTAGCCTAGTTAGAATAATAAGATTTGACCAGAATTTTGCTGACTTACTTTTGATAAGGACTTGCTATAATACTAATTAGAAGACTTGTAAGGAGTAATGCATCTTTCTAGACAACTTGAGAACCTGATAGCCTGAACTACATTTTTGTACAGTTCTATGTGATTATATGCTTATAATATTCTGTTTAATTACAATGCCTTTGATATTAAACTAAATATCTTGTTTCTACTATTTTTCTCTCTCTCTTTTCCTCTTAAAACAATCCCAGCTCTCCAATCTGAGTACACTGCTCTAGGACACAGAAACTAACAACCTGAAGAACAAGGACCCTGTCCAAACTCCCTTTAGTCTCCACAGTTGAGCAACCTATCCCTGTACTTTCTCAGTAAAGGGAGCATGAAAGTATGTGTCTAAACTATCACAGCCAGTATAGCCTATAACCTATTATTAGATCTAGGTGGCTATAAAGCGCTAGCCAGGAAAACCAGCAGCTTTACTCCCTCCCCACTCTGTAACCAGTCTAATCTACTTTTTCCACCATTAAAAGACACTCGTAACCACTACTCCTTTTCTTGCATTAGGAACCTAAACTCCCTCCGTTTTTTACCCTGCTTACAATAAATTAATTTGGGCCACCAGGTGGCAGACTTGTCCCTTCTAGGCCTTGAAGCCTTCTCCTGACATGTACTACACCTTTGCTATATACTGTTTATCCACAGACTTGCTATTGAACTGTAGGCCATAACATCTATTTATTTTTATGGTTAGCTTTCACACACCCTCCAAATAGCTCTATTATCTAATCTTTTAACTTCATTCCAGTATTTAGAGTTACCTACCTACTGTAATCCCTGCTTCAACTGATTGTTCTTTTCAGCTCCTTACCTCTCATCTCTACCTGCTCTATTCGCCCTGCGGGCTCACTCCGCTCCCCTACCCTACCCCCAATTCCCACACACCCTACTGCTTCTAAGCTTATACATCCTCACCACACCCTCTTCCTCTCCACTCCAATCACAATAGTCATCTTAACATTCTGCATACACCTCTCTCTAACCACCCCTAGTATAACTCCTCCCCTTTAAAGAACACCAGTAAGCTTATTAGTCACTATGCAAACACGACCTTTCCAAATCCAACTAAAGCTCCTAATCATTGTCTTTCTCCTACTTTCTCTAACAGCAGCCTACCTGCTAACCTCATATGAACAGTCAAAATATTTACAGCTGAACTTCCCTAATGCACAAACAAGTACTATACCTCTAATTAACTCCCCAGAACACATAAATATAACATCTTTACCTAGCTATTTGCCTGCTAAGTATCACAGACTGACCCATACCGAATAGAACTATCTAAAACCTAAAAAACCTGTTCAACATTACTTTAACCTCCACAATCCCTTAAACAAACTATTACACCTCTCCTTACTAGATGGGGACATTCATTCTAACCCAGGACCAGGGCATAAAACAAGCACAGAACCACAAATTCATGTTCCCTCTACCCCAAATATCCCATCTAAATCTCCCAACTCACTCTATATAGCTCACCTCAATATTCGCAGCATAAATAATAAAATTGCCCACCTCCATGCTCTCCTGGATGTTCATTCCTTTAACAGAAACATGGCTAAAACCCACTACACAGGATGTTGAAATTATTCCATCTGGGTACAGCATCTTGAGACAAGACCGCAAAGTAAAAAGGAGGTGGTGTTGCTATCCTTTATAAAGAAGGGCTACAAATATCTATACTAGATCTTGGTTCCTCTTCTGAAAACAATGCAGAAATCATTAGCACCAAACTTCAACTTAATCCCAGCAAATCCCTAAAGATAATATGTATCTACTTGCTCCCTGGTAACATCACCACCACTCTGGAAGGTATCCTTGCTGAACTTTCCACAAAAATTCCCCAAGAGATAATAATTCTTGGAGACTTTAATATAGACTGGAAGGGCTGCTCTACTGAATCACCAACCTCCCATATTAACCTTAATGGCTTCTCACAAACAATTAACTCCCCAACCAGAATTAATAAACCCAATAACAAAGAATCCATCCTAGACTGGATTCTAATAAATAATCAGCAACAACTCAATAATGTAGGGACCCTCCCTGACGATGTAAGTGACCATTCTCTCACTTACATAATCAGGCAAAGGTCGAGCTCACAAAACCCAACCATATATAAAACAATAAGAAGCAACAGAAACTTTAACCCCAATAACTTCCAAGCTGAACTAAAATAATGTGATTGGTCACGTATAAAATACCTCCCACTTGATGAAGCAACAAACTACTTTAACTCAAAATTCTTAACAATCCTTAACCACCATGCAACAAAGTGTTCCATCAAAATTAAATCTAAACCTGCTTCATGGCTTACAAAGAAAACCAGGCAGAAAATTCAACAGAGAAATAAAGTTTGAGCACTATGGGGAACAACTAAAAACCCCGTAGACCAACAACAATTAAGGCAAAAAAGAAATGAGACTAAGAAAGCTATACTCGAAGATAAAAAAAAAACTTTTACTTCCACCTCCAACAGACCAACCAAAATAATCCACAAAAGTTCTGGGCTAGCATAAACAGACTACTTCAACCAGGCCAATCCGCAACACCACCCCTTATAGGATCAAATTCTAACAATCCAAAGCAAACTGCTAATGCTTTTAATACCTTCTTCACTGAGACCATCCAAACACTTGCTAATCAACTAACAGATGATAGCTCTGCCCTTCCAACCAATACTACTAACTCTCTCCCAACTGTAAACCTACAACCTGTCTCAACTTCCCTCATCTGCAACCTAAGTAAACTAAAACCTACTACCCCCTCAGCTGACCAGCTACCTGCTGAATACCTGCAAAAGGCAGCCAGAGTCATAGCTTATCCTGTATTATTGCTGATAAATAGAACCATACAAGAAAACACTATTCCCACCATCTGGAAAATCTCCTACATTATCCCCCTACACAAGGGTGGAAACTCCATAGAATACTCTATCTTCCCATAGCACTACTTTCCCCATTAGCTAAAATAATGGAAAAGTGCATCCACAAACAGTTACTAGACCACCTACTCCAGAACAATTTACTGGCCAAATCTCAACATGGCTTCTGGCCTTTCCACAGTACAACAACTGCACTCCTATCCTTCACTGACAGCATCAATAAAAACTGTAATAACAATCTTCTCTCTTCAGCACTTTTCATCGACCTTTCAAAAGCATTCGACATGGTCAACCACCAGTTACTTCTCAATATTCTAAAATCCTTCTCTCTGGACATAAAGACTATAAAATGGTTCTAGTCCTACCTTGATAATAGACAGCAGGCAGTGCTATGGGATAACAACCTCTCATCCCATCTCCCAGTTACCCTAGTTGCTCCTCAGAGCTCTATATTGGGCCCCTCCTTTTCTCAGTATTTATCAACCTAGCTATTCCTTTAACTAACTGTGTACAATACGCAGATGATTTGACAATAATCTGCTCAGCTAAATCTCAATCCCAACTACAGACTCTAACTCA
>NC_056747.1:688213479-688243479 GCF_019279795.1 Protopterus annectens | reverse complement strand
CTGTAGATATTAAAGAAATAAATAACAGACTAGCCAAGCACGTCATTAATAAACACAGTTCAGAAGTTGAAAAAGTTGGTTTTAAATTTTCTGTGGGGATGGTGTTGAATGCCTTGGTGAGATCTAGATAGGCTGTATGAACTACCTTACCCTCATCTATGGCTTTGGTGACTGCTTCAAAGAAGTCTATCAGGTTTAGGAGACATGATCTGCCGTTTACAAACCCGAACTGTTTGGAGTCCAGATTTTGGAGATCTCCAATGTCTTTGTTTATGAGTTCCATGATGATACATTCCAGAGCCTTGCAGACCAGGCTCATCAGGCTAATGGGGCGGTAGTTCCCGGGATCTGTCGTGGCTCCCCCTTTGTGGAGTGGGATAACCGTCACGGTGCACCATTCAATGGGCAAAAAGCCTGAGGCTAGGACTGAACATGGTACTTAGTTGGGGTGCCATTTCATTCTGTAGTTCATGTAGGAGGCAGCCTGGGATGTTGTCAGGTCCCATGGATGCTGTGTTCTTGGCTTTGGAGAGTGAGGTTTTTACCTGTTTAGCCATGGTTATAGGAACTTTGCATTCTTCCGGTATAGAGATGGGCCCTTTAGGGAGTGAGCGAAGGGTAAAGTTAGCACTGAACCTATCTGCCAGGATGATGGCAATATCCATTGGTTCTGTATATTTAGTGCCATTGTGCTGTAGCTCAGAGCAGATCTGAGTGTTGCCACTGAGATTCTTGACATAGTTATAGAATGCTTTGTGGTTGTCTTTAGAATCAGTGGCGATTTTGTTTTCATAACTAGTTTTGGAGGATTTTATGAAGGATCTCAGCTTCTTACTGAGGCTGACCAGGGAGTTCATCCAGCCATGGGATTTTACTCTTTTTTGCAACAGTTTCTTTCTTCTATTGTAGAGTTTTTTTTATGGCAGAAGACCACCAGATTAGCTTCCTTTTTTGGAGGATAGCATCTTGGTTCTGTTAGGGATAGCATGATCCATGCACTCATGTAAGTGCTTACAAAGTGCATTTTGTGTAGGATTCAGCAGTCGTACCTCTATTGTCCATCTGCATGGGTGTCATGAAGTTTGCCACTTCTGTCTGAAGAAGAGTGAAGTTGGCTTTGGAGAAATTCTTTACGGTTGTTTCCCTAATGGAGAGTGGGGGCAGGATGTAGATGTCTAGGGGGATTAGCTTGTGGTCGGATCTGACCAATGAGGAATTGACCTCTGGTATGGAACACAGGTCGCCCATGTTGGTGATAACCAGGTCTAGGATATTGCTGCCCCTGGTGGGAGTGTGGATAAGTTGATCCAAGGTGTTGGAATTTATGAATTCCAGAAAAAGTTGAGCAAAAGAGTTGTTACATGAGTAGTTTTCCCAGTTAATAGCGGGGTAGTTGAAATCACCCATTATTAGGGTGTTGGTTGTACCCTAATATTTTCCAGTGTATCAAGAACAGAGGAGTGGGAATCCTGGGGCATGGTCGGGGGGTCTGTACCAAGCTACAATCTGGATTGCGGTCTTGCCCAGAGTTAGTTGAACTTGGATAATCTCGGATGCATTATGCTGAGCAACTAGCTTGGAGGTGTGGATATCCTTAATGAATATGGGCATACCTCCACCTTTAGTGTTTCGGTCCGGGTTAGGTGGCCGAAAGGTGTGGTATGAGTTAGCCTGGTAATGCAGGGTTGCTCTCTGGAGCTTTGAACTAGGTCTCTGTCACTGCACAGATGTCGATGTTCTCCATTTTAAGGAGTGCCTCGAGTGAGTGCATTTCGAGGTTTAGACTTCTAGCATTGAGTAGCATTGCCCTCAGATTTTGCTTGTTTATACCTGTTATGGTGTTGAATTTGTCATTTGAACCTTGCCTAAAAAAGGCACTATAGGGGTGGCAAGAGCCTTTGCCAGTATCCAGAATCCCAAGGGTGACAGGTGCAGGCCATCTCTGGCAAAGCATCGTGGTCTGTCAGTCATGTCATCCCAGGGAGACTGATACTGGATTCCCTTAGAATGACAGCAGAAGCTTAGCCAATTGTTGAAGTCAATAATGTTGTCCTTGTACTGTGGTATTATTCTGGGTGATGGCAGGATGCTACTCAGGGCTAGGGTCATACCTGCCTGGGCTGCAAGATGGGAGAGCTCCTCCATGTCTCTTTTCATGTAGTCCAGGGAGGTACATCTCAGGTCGTTCACGCCAACATGGACAATGACAGAGTCATATTTGTACTTGTTGTGGAGTGACCTTAGTGTGTGCATTATGTGGTGGATCCTGGCACCCGACAGGCAGCTGACAGTAACTTTCTCCTTGTTTAGCCTGGTGAGTGTTACTCCCCTCTCTCTTCTGTCCATTTATTCTGTCCACTTCTTACCATTTATTTCTTGTTCACAATTATATACTGCTTCCTTGTATAATTCTTTTATTGTTTCCTGTGCAGCTTCTCTGTGCATTGTGTTCGCATCATCTCATTATTCTTTTATATACTTTTTTGGTTCTGCTGAGAAAACTAAAAACATCAGGAATCATCCCTTTACAAACAGAAATGTTTCAGTCCTGCAAAGATTCATATTCAAATAAGGATGCATTGCTACAAATATTTTCTGCAAGTTAATCAGAATCAACATGGGTTGTCCAAGTTTTTTATATTGCAAAAGGAATATAAGCAGATGTTTTGCTTTTAATTCTGAACTTTCGGTTGATATATATCCATGTTTCTCCTCTTCTCTCCTGTCATTTCTCAGACTGCTTTGTGACCTCCTCATTAACCTCTGATACTTAAAAGTGGATGAAGTCTCTTAAATACAGTACTGCTGTTGTTTCATCTTCATGTATACCTATAATGGATGTGTTGCTTAAAATCCTAAGTTGAAACCTTGCTGGCCTTTCCATTATCTGAGAATGAAACCTTTCTTGTGTGTGTATGTGGTTTTTTTTCCTCCTTTTTGTACTTGTTAAATTTATCCTTAATTTTCCTCTAGTCTGTGTTTATATTTTGCATTTATAACTGCTTGTTCTAAGTGAGAGAAATATACAGATGCAGCTTCAGGTCACAGAATATCTGTTTTGATGTTGTGTTACCATTTCTTTTCATCTCAGTGTGCTACCATTTCTTCCCTGAATATTTGAGTGTTACTGACCTAGAAGTGAACATACATGCTGTGCTTTTTTGAATATTCATACTTCAGTTATCTGAAAACGTGGTAAATTGCAGATTTGCAGGAGATACTTTAGTGCAAAACTAACACTATATTTTGCATTTCAATTCATTCCATTTCTAAACACCTGGACCAGAGTTTACATGGGTTATAGCTGAATGATATGGTAAGGGATGTAAGAGTTTAAATATAGCGGTAAACAAAACTTTTAACTATTTTTGTGCAAGTCTGTTAAGTAAATTATTTAACCATATACTATGACTGATAAAGCAATACATTAATGCCACATTGTTATCTTTTCTTTGAATTGTACTGAAAATGTATGATATGCCATATGTGAAAGAAAGCATAAGCTATGTGGACACCAGTTGTGAAAGGGAATAAATATACCAAGGAGAATCTACTGCTTTTCCTATTTACATATTTGTTAAAGAACTAAAATTTCAACTGATAACAGTCAGTTAAGTTTAAGATTCCTGATTTGCTCCATGGTTAGTGACAGGCCCTGATAAATGTTTATGAAGTCAGCACTGATTTTTTTTTTCATTTGAATGCCTTCATTTTTCAAAGAATGGGAAAAAAACAAGAGTTTCAATTAATAAGAATGCTTAACGAAAGCGAGAGGTATACGTAGAGATCTAGAATATTGGGCAAAGACAAGGTCATTCTGTAAAATAAGATACAGTTTCAGCCTTATTTCACAGAAAGAGTAGCCAAAGATTAAATATTCCAACTGTATTTTTCATAAATACAAATTAGCCCTTAATGCCAGAGTACAAATGAAAAGATCAAATTGCTTTCATCCAAAGCACAGATACCCCTCTCTTGTCTGGTTGCCTGCCAGCATAATTAAAAAAACAAAATACTACTTATCTCACATTACTGCAACCACAACTTCATGTTGTGTTTTAAACTGACAATCTACAACTGCAGTTTTACTATTCATAGGGCTTTCTCATTGCTGACTCGTTAAATTATAGGAACTCAATAAATGGAAAGCTTTAGATAAGGTCACTGTAGGTGTTCATTTATATATTATTTTAAAATAAACATTGCTTTACTTAAAAAATAAAGAATTAAATATCACTAAATTAATAAATAAAGCATCTAAACTGCAGATTGGCACAAGCCTGCACATGCGTAAATGTCACACACCCTTACTATATAAAAGTAAATACTTGAGCTGGTGTCTGTCACGTAACACTTTTTAATAACAGTACTTACTGATTGTTTATGATCAGCACATAAGCTAACAGAAATGAGTTAACAGTGCCGAACATCACAATATGTTTTAGAAGGAAATTACTTTTTTGGCTTGTCATGGTGCCCCTGGAGCTGTGTGCCCCCTGTGACTGCCCAAATCACCCCTATTATAGCCCAAAAGTCATAGCAGATGAGCATTTATCTAATGTTCTTTGTTTTTCAAGATAGTGGCATGCACAGTCACAGCAGCTATATGCTCTACTTCTCAGTGCTTGTTTTCTGTGTTTTTGTCTTTGTATGTATGTTCTTTACTGTTAAGTTCAGTCAGTTTGATCATAGATACAGTCAGCAAGATCTCTTGCATATCGGATTTCAGTGCTTTCAAACAGTTACACGTGAATTCTAACACTCATGTGACATACTAGAGGAAATAGCAAAAACATCAGGCTCTCCTTGGATTGTTGTCAGCCCAGGCAAGAGATGAAGGCGAAGAAGACCCAGGAAGCAAAAGTGTGGCTGCAGGTCCAGCCTACATGCTAGGCTAAGGAAACATCCTCACAAACTACCTCTTCCCAGCATATTTCTTGCTAATGCCACATCTATTGCAAACAAAATGGATGAACTTCAGCTACAGATTTCTGAGAACAAACTTGTAAGAGACTGTTGCATTTTATTAATTACAGAGACATGGCTACACTCGTGTATACCAGATGCAGCCATTGAGCTGGCAGGTGAACAGTGTTTCTGTGGGACAGGAATGAAGACCAGAGGTAGGGAGGGTTGCATCCATGTCAGTAACAGCTGCATAGGACTGCAGACAGTTACTGCTCTCCTGATCTGGAGTATATGTCTTTTTACTGCTGTTTTATTGAAGGTGTGTTGGCATGCTGTATTTCCACATGGTATGCCAACAGCTCAGTAGCAGACAGGAAGGCCCTTCAAGGGATCATTAATTCTGCCCAGAAAATCATTGATTGCTCACTGCCCTCTTTGGAGGGACTCTTCAGCTCTATTTGTGTCAACAGGGATACCAACATCTTGAAAGACCCTTCTCACCCTGGACAACACCTGTTTGAGCTGCTGCCTTCTGACAGATGGTTCAGATTCATTCTATCCCAGACAAACAGAGTTTAGAACAGTTTCTATCCCAGAGCCATATGTAAACTGAACAATGCTAAATACTCTCATTGAGTACATATAATAGCCATTTGCACTATAAGGTATATGTTTACATTCCTGTGCACCTTACTTTATTCCTTTCATATGCAATATACCCAAGTGCAATAACTTAGTTGTGTACTGCATTGCATTGTGTTATATTGTATTGTTTGGTATCGTATTGTATTCTGTTATTTATTCATGTTCATTATATATGAATGCACCTTAGGGGGATTGCTACAAATTTTGTTGTACCTGTGCCATGACAATAAATGGATCTTATCTATCTTATCTTATCGTGTTGGCATGCCCAAATTGCTTCTACCTACTGCTTGTTGCACTGGATTGTGAGTTACTTTCAAGATTTGTGTTTTAATCAATAATACATGTTCATTCAGGATATGAAGCCTCTATAAGAAGTTTTTCTGACATCAACTAATACTTATCCCCTCTACCCATCTTCTCCAAAAAAGATTACTAAGCATTCCAAGGGCTTATTTAGAATCTTAAATTATGAAAGAGCACATTTAGCAGTACAAACTACATTTAAACAAGTAAATAAATGCACATTCATAAAGTGAATGAACACATGCATGCACATGCACACATACATACACTTTAATATTCAATGTCTGCAATGCATGCTGAAAAAAATGTCCAATGATGTCTGCAGGTAAAAAATACTCCCATTACCCATTTGCAGACTTCCCAGTTAATACAGAAAGTTGCCCCAACTCCCCTCCACATGTTCTTGATAATGTGCCCTATGTCTTGGTCTGTTTACGTTGTTTCCTGATTGCTCCAATTTTTGCAAACCACATGAGTTTTCTACTACCTGTTCATATAGCTACCTTTTTTTAACTGCGGCAGAGTGCTGGTTTAGATGGACCATTCTCAGGACGGGGGGCAAACAGAATACAATGTAGAAGCATAGAGTAGGGGAGTCTAAAGAGTAGTGCACATTACAATTCCAAACATAATGCACGATGTTTAGATGAAAGGGAAAAGGTCTCGTGTAGCACACATTGGGGGTTACTATTGCACCTCAACAACAGCTGCATACATAAAATTATATGCAAAAGTATTTACAAAATTTACAGTAATTTCTAGGAGGTTACAGTATTTTTCATAAGGTGGCGAATGATGTTTAGAAGTGGGTAGTGAAATTAATGGAAGGATGTAAGAAGTGATACCTGGGAGGAGGAGAAGGTGAGGTTGGGGTAGATGGAATAGGTATAATGGAATTGAAAAGTGCAAGTCAAACAGCGAGGATAATTGAAGGGGACTTTGAATCTAATTGCCCACGTGGGATGTCTAGCTATGATTTGATAAGTGGGAGAGTTATGAGAGAAATGGAGTACTCTGGATTTTAAGTGATACTTTCAAATGAGAAGCTTTATTGTGACATATGTCTAAAAAGGAATTGTCTGAATTGGTGGCTAAATGTGGTTAAAGAGATGGAATAGATTTGTAGAACTGATTCCCATGTTTGCTTTATTTACAGAGGATGAAAGAGACAGGGAGGACTGCAATCTTAGGTTGTAGGAGAAAGTTTTTTTACAGAGTCTGCTAGCAATGAAGTTATTAGTTTATGGGTTAGGGATGCTAAGAGTAAAGAACACGTTTCATTTAATGTAAGCAGTTTTACTTTTCTAGGACAAAGCAGTGGTATTTCCTGAAGGGGACTAAGGTAATGAGTCAACAAATTTGATTGGATGATATTTGCAGTGCAGATTGTTTTTTCTTGGTTGCTTTAGCAATAATGGAAAGGCCATATACCATCTGGAGGATCCAAACACTTTGGCCGGTAGCAAAGAAGAAATGTGATATCTTTTGAGCACATAAAAAGAGATTATTCATTTTGAATTTAGTGCTAATGTAAAAATTAAAGCTGAGGTACTACTCCAGCCAAATGCCGAGGCATTTAAAATATGGTGCCTTTTCAAGGGATTCTTTGAAGGTGCACAGTTCTGCTCCAGTTCTGTGGGACAGTGGAGATTATTTATCTTGTGCCAAAGATCATAAATTTTGTTTTATTGTTGTTTAATATAAGATTATTAAGTCCGGGCCATTCTCCTAATACGCTGAGATAATTTTCCATTTCTTTTTTATGTATTATGGAAGGGGTTGGACCTATAGATAACCATTTGTCTACAGACAACATTATAGTTTTTTTTGTAGTTAAGCTGATAGGTTATTAAGGAGCAGTTAGTGAGAACAGCTATAGGTGATAGAAGAGATTCCTGTGATCTTAAGATGTCATTTCAGCCTTTTTTTCCCTATAGTTACCTGAGTTTTTAACTCGTACTCTGCTTAATTTGGCCCCATTTGGTTTATGCTACTTAAACCTTTGTGTGTGCCCTTCTCTAATGTTTTGCATGGCCATATACACTAAAACCTTTTCAGGACCTCTTCCTGCTCTACATAATAGTAAAGTGCTTTTGTGGAGTATGCATGCTTTTTTCTGGGGCATATGCTTTCTTCCCACATTCTAGTGACGTGCTGACTGGCAGATTAGCAACAGTAAGGCAGCCCCAGTTTATGAGCATCCAATAATAAACTATCATCACATTTATTACTTATGTAAGCACATGTATTTTTAAAAAAGAATGCTTGGCTGGAAATATCCTAGTAAGTATAGCTTCTATGATGAGTGGACCAGCTGTGTATATTTTGAGGGCTTTCATTTCACCATGCATGAAGAATAATATTGTGGGGTGACAATGAATCAAGGCACCATCTGACCTGCTGGATAGAGCTGTCAGTCTTGTTTTTATGTACATATTCATTCATTATGGAAGTGATACAGTAGCAGCCTGGCATTTCAGCCATTGCAAGCTAAAATACAGCAATAAAATACCCAGATGCATTTGTCGTGTGTGTGTGTGTGTGTGTGTGTGTGTGTGTGTGTGTGTGTGTGTGTGCGTGTGTGCGTGCGTGTGTGTGTGTGTGTGTGTGCGCGTGCGTGTGTGTGCGTGTGTGTGTGTGTGCATGCGTGTGTGCGTGCGTGTGTGTGTGTGTGTGTGTGTGTGTGTGTGTGTGTGTGTAAAACAGTTAGTCCTTGTCATGCTTGCAGATTGCAGTACATGTGGCTTCTTTTGCAGTCCCAGAGCTGTAAAGTGTAACTTCTAGATTAAAGATTTGCTAGCATGTGATACCAGTTAAACGAGTATGATCAATTAATTCACTTGCTATAAGTCACAGTATAAAATACAGACGTTTGATTCTCCTTGGCTTGATTTATGTGAGGCAGTACATGCTGAAATCACAGTGATTCTGTTGCAATGAAGATCCTATTTTAGCCACCCTCCATACAATCTTGCTTATATATAGAGCTCTTGTTTTCTTGTTTTTTTTTGTGTGCGTGCGTGTGTGTGTGTGTCACCAGCAGGTCTGATCAGCTGATGTACCACAGCAATATTTACCATCCTTCTGTCCTTCCATGAGCAGTATTATCCATCCACATAAGCTTAGGGGAGATGGATGAAGACACTTTTCATTTACTAAAATTGTATATATTAACATTAAGAATAAAGTTTATGTTGCAAAATTCCAGCCTGTGCTAGTTTCCAATGTAGTAAATGACACAGCAAACATTTTCTCAACCTGCACTAAAAAAAAAAAAAAAAAAACCTAGGAAATTAGAATGAATTACTGACAAAATGCTGGCAGATGTATCCCTCTACATTTGAGTTTAATTACATAGGTGTTACTTTTATTTACACTTGAAGAATTTATTTTGCCTTCCTTATCATATGTTTTTCTGATAAAGTTACATGATTCTTTTGTTCTGTAGTATTGTAGCACAGGGACACTTTTATGCATTTGTTCCTGGTCCTCTAGTTCAGCAAATTATCCTGAAAGCAGTTAGAGAGAAGGGTGAGATACATTTTATACATCCTTTTATTCCTCACATCTGCTAATCACGAAGCCCATTGGATTAATTCATCCATTCCTTCTAGAGAACTGAGGCAAAAGACAGTTGGTAGTTGCATCATTATTCAGGCAGCCATGTGGGCTAAACAATTTTTTCTTCCTGACCTACTTTCAAGCCCCTTTGATAATGTGACATCAATGGACATCCCATAATATTGCTGTAATAGCATATGTATGCCCCAATGTACTTGCCAAATAGTGTCTGCTATGTTGTGCACAGTTTGGTGGGCACTGCCATCTAAACACAGTGTGCTGATAGCCACACCTCTGGTTCTTCTAAGCAATGGGTCAGATGGCATCAGCCGTTCACTCCCACAATCCATTATAAGTTCCTCCTATCTCTGGATCACTAATCAATACCAGCTCATCTGGGTCACAGTGATGTCTTGCAAGTATATACATATATATATATATATATATGGTTTACTATCAAATTGTCGATCCCGTTTTGTGCGACGCGCATTGCCCGAACGTGGAACTGCGAACGTCACAACACCGACGCCCAGATGTGCGAATGGCAAAACCTCGCCCCCATCCAACCCATGGTAGCATGGGTGTGGAGGTGTTGCGCGGCCGGTAATGTCGATCGTCGGAGTTTCGCAGTTTCGGTTCGCTATCGAAATGGTTTCGGTGTTTCGGTTCGCGCAAACGCGTCTATGGGGTCGCCGTTCGCACGGAGTGCATTCGCACATTTAATAGTAAACCTATATATATATATATATATATATATATATATATATATATATATATATATATGTAGGAATTATTGATATATACTAACTGTACAGATGCACTTCCAAGAAGAAATATGCAGATTCAGAAACTGTGTGAACATTGCATTGCTCATTTAATACTGAGCTCTAGTCAGCACTATTGTTAGACTGCAATTTTAATTTAAGGTCCAGCATTGGTACATAATATTAGAGCTGTAGAATAATGTACAGCTCTAATATTATTTACCTATATAGTATCTGCTTACCTGAAATCCAAAAAACAGCACTTTATTCAAAAATCAGATGTGAACTACCTAATACTGCAAACTGAAACATCAGACAATTCAAACTAATGCCCAGATATTAGATTCAATGTATTTAACTATAAGGCAGTTAAAACAAAGGCATCCACGTGGTCTTCCAACTTCACTTATTATCTCTTCTACCATTCAGGGAAGGACGACCTTCTCAGCAGAAAAGGGAAGCTTTACATGTAGCTCGGCACTCTGTCATGCCATGGTCTAACTGAGGTTAATCTTTTAAAATATATCTCTTATGTAGCTCTAATCTTGCTAATAAATTATATTTAGCACTTTGCATTTTCATTGCATATTCTGTTTATTTCAATCCACTATTAAAACACTGCTTTTTCTTTCTCTTTACTGTTAGCCGTGTTAGTTTAGGTATACAAAGTGTTGTAAATGTATTACTATTCTGTGGAAACTGTTAATCTGACTTTTGTCTATTTTTCCAGTCTTTCATTTCTATGTAATCTGTAAAGCTATGCAAGCTGCAAAACTCTAATACATTGTTGGGTTTTGCCTTTGTGCCTGGGTCATGCCTGAAAAGGGCCTCTAACCCAACCCAAGTGCTTAGGTCATGTCTGAAAAGGGCCTCTTACCCAGCCTACCTACCTACCTGGTTACCAAATATTAAATAATTAAGTAAATGTTCTTCTGATTCTAAATGATTCTGACCTCTTCCTCGTTATTATCTATCTAAGTTTGTTTTTCAGCAGTACAAGTAATTTGTCGGTCAGATTACATGTCTCATTTTTTATTTGGGGTTGGTTAATTCCTTAGGAAGATTTATTGACTTTTCCATTTTTCTTCCAAGTGATCCTTCATTATTCTGTTTCATTTAAAGAAATTGTGTTCTTCATCGCAGACCACCAGGCAGTTTAATCCTTTCTTAGAATCTGAATTTTGTGTTGGAGACGCTTAACAAATATTCCTTCTAGCATGTTTATTCAGTCCTTTTAATATTTCTGACTTGCAACCCACTTTTGCTTTTAACCTGTGGTTACCGTCCTGCTAATTGCTTCTGAGCCTCTGTGTTTCTTTCATCGCATTGGTAGTTTCAGAGCTTAAGACCTCCCTCTGCCTTCTTTTAAAGCCATGCTCATAACGAGCACTTGCAAACATGAAACTAGTCATTTACAGTGAGTGAGATACAAAGATATATCTGTGCATCAATACATGACATGTGTGGTAGGCATGCAGAGAATGCATGAAGAAGGCAATGCAACACTGCCTGTAACAGCTTTAGTTAATTTCTCCATGCTAGCATAATGATTTCAGTTAGTATCAAGGAGGCATTCTTCAATTAAAAGTATATAAGCTATTAATATCAATTGCAATACTTACATTTTTTTACTTCAGGTGTATAGAACATTGTTCATTGATTATGGTGTTATAATAAGAATATTAGATCCAGCAAGTATTCTATTAATCCTTAGCCATTATTCACAGAGCCGATACAAATATCAGAAATATCTAGCTATAGTTACGCATATATGCAGACTAGAAACATCACAAAATCTTTGTCTTTTATTTATAGAATTGATATAATTAGCAGAAGCATGTAGTCACTATTAATTATGCATCTTAGTTTTAAATAAGCACAGTTTATTTATTTCAGAAGTTGATACAGACAGCCTGAATTATTCTTTTCTAGGTTGTCTGTTTAGAGCAACTTTTTCCAATATTTTTTGTTTGAAAAATACAATTACGTGAAAATAATGGATTGCTATATATTTAATAAAGGAGGACTTTAACAATCTTGCACTAGTCAGTTTATTAAAAAATATACTATCCCCGTTGTGATTATTTTTGTAGAATCCTTTCATGTTCATAGGTTAATACTAGGCTAACTGCCTTGTGGGCCATTTTAAGCCTAGCCAATTACCCCATGTGAGAATCAAACCTTTCACAAGACAGTGTAAGAAACATCTATGTGTTGAAGATTTTCAGTCCATATATTTCTAGTTAATCACTGTATATTATTCAGATCAGACAATAGTAGCAGAAGTAGCGAACTTAAACTCGTCTTAAGTCAACACAAAACAAAAAATAATAATAGAAAATATATAATTGTACAGCATTAGTAAGTATTCAAAAGTAATTCAAGCAAGGCAGGCAGTCTGTGTCCAGTCGAAAATCCTTTATTAAGTACACAGACAAGCGATCCAAGTAAAACAAAAATAGAGTAATAATTTCCTCACAAGCTTTATAAATATATATATATATATATATATATATATATATATATATACTTTTTATCAGGCATGGCAGTGGTTTATTGTGCTGTTAAACAAAGTGTTATTGGTACACATGTTAAATTCACATCCCTTCCCCCATCAGTGTGACATTCGAGCTGGTCTTGCCCTACTTAGTAGATGTCATAATAATATATAACCCTTATGTACTTTAAATAAAATTTATAATGATGTGGTACCTCTTATTTAACCATATTATTAAGTAAATTATTAAGTCTGTGATTTTATCCAAGACAATATATTACATGGCTGGAAATATATCTACCTTAGTTCATTTGGCAATCAGAAAATATATATAAATATATACATGTACATTTTGCATGTAAAATCAATTTCTATTTTCATAACCTATTGTTAAAAAGATCGCTTTCGTCCTTCTAGACTTCTTCAAGTCTGTGTGCAAGAACCCTAAAACAATCTATAAAAAATCTATAAATATTATATATAATTGTATAATTAGTTAGTATTGTTATTACATATCATTTTGAATAAAGTGGAAAAAAGAACCAGAAAAAAATAAAAATAAAAAAAAATGTATGTATGATGATGGAAACAAAATATACACTTAAATTTCAACTGATTTAAAATGGTATTTAAAACCCATTTGTAGAATAAAATAAAATAAAATACAATTATTCATGTAAACAGTGTGGCAATTTTCTAAGTTCCCGTGCACTTTTAATTGAAAAGTAGTCGTTTATTCCAGGCTTCCTAAAAGAGTTGAGCTTTAATTGCCACATGAGTTCGTTTCTCCAGAATATTCCAGATGTCTTCTTCAAGATCACCCAGGTCTATGCTGTCCGGGATCTGGAACTTAAAACCTGTGTGTCTGTTATGAAGAGAAAGTTGTTTGGCTAGTGCATTATATTTATTTATTTTTATTTATTTATTTAAATTTTTTTTTTTTTTTTTTTTTTACATCCGTCTGTAAGCTAAACACATTAACCATTATGCCAACCTCCCACCAAAGCTAAATAAGACTGTTTTCATATGAAAACCCAAGCACTGGGATCATATTATAAACATCAAGAAGGAGAACAGCACATTAGTGTCCTGTGAGTACAGCTTAGAAAACCAGTGTGGCTTTCGTCAAAAACTGGAAATAAGAGCACATCCTAACAATAATTAATTTACCAGTTAATATGGTATCTGCTTTTAAAACAGGAATATTAAACAATACTGCAGGACATTCAACCTCTATCAAAGTTGAGAGACAAGCTGAAGAAATATCTGTCACATCGTTACTAAGTATTCAAGACTTCTGGTTGTTACAGGACAAGGTAGACTATATTGGAGAAATGAAAAAAGCTAAATGCATCATGATGTAAGTAACAATGTAAAATGCAGGAGAACATTTAATACTAACTCTAGTATCACAGCCAAACTGCCAAAAAAAAAATCAAAAGGTTTCACAAGCAGAATTAAATAGAAAACTGTCCGTGTCTAGAGAAGATAATATAGCAGAATGGTATTGTGGGATAGAGGAAACATACTTATACACAGAACGTGACCTTAATGGCCCAGTAAAATAGGACAGCAGATGCAGGAGGTAACATATACTATGTTAATGTTGCAGTGATCATCAAAGGCCCAGAAGAAATACAATTAGAAAATGTAAGCAAGCATCCTGAAATAAATGAAACCTTTAATGGCTTATAAGAAAAAAGGAAAATGAGGCGTGTTAAACTGTGTGGTATAAAAAGTAAAATGTTTTGTACTAATCAGAAACAGAAAGTTAGACAAGCATCACAGGCAGGGTTTTTAATAGGTGAAGCATCCGTGGAGAGCTCTGAAGAGCATACAGAAAATATCAGGCAAAACAGAAGTCCTAACAATAATACAAACAGATAATTACACAATAGGAAGTTAGAATGCAAGCCACTACTTCAAAAAACGAAGAGAGACAGAACGTTATGGCTAACAAGAAGAAAAAGAGAGAGACCATGTGTACATCCATAAAGCATGTATCTGTAAGAAAGAAAAAAAAAAGCAATGGTTGCATAATGGTTAAGGTATTTATCTTACAAACACAAGATGCAAGGTTTGAGTCTCACATGGGGCCATTGGTTAGGCTTACAATGGCCCACAAGGGTAGTCAGCCTCATTACTAGTCTAACCTATGTACCTACATAATCTGCAAATGAAAACAAGAATTATTTTTCCATCCTCTCAGACATGTCGAACATTACATTTGATGGAACAAGCTTGGAGCACCCCACAAAAGAATTAATCTCTTCTAACAATAGTTAAATCTTGCCCATAAGACAGTTCATAACAAAAGGGACTGATACATATATGTAGGTATAATGATTACAACATGATTGTTGTGTGTTTAACAGTGGCACAAATTAGAGGTATAGAATATATACAAAAAATACATCTTAATGTTACAAGTAAAGTTGTAAATATAATAGTTCATGTAGGGTTAAACAATGTAATTTGTAGAGATGTTTTATTCACTGGTCAAAAATGTATGGGATCTCTTGAATTTTGTTTCAGAACAGGGAAAAGCAGTAACTTTTTTCAGAAATTGTGCATAGTAACATTTCAGATTGGTCCAGAAACTACTAAAATATATCAAGTTTAAATGTGTAGGATTTCAATAGTGCCCCAGCTCTGATTAACTTAACTCATGTTTTAAAGATGGGTGGTCTATGTTTATGTAAAGCTAAGAGAAGGATCTTTATAGGTAACATATTGGAACCAGAATTTTGTGATTTTCATCCGGAAATTAACACATGAACAAAAACAAGTTAAACAGTTTCATTACCAATGTACTCAGCCTTAGTAACAGGGCCTTTCTTTTCAATCATGTTCTAGATTCAGAAAATTGAATATAGTACTGGGCTAGCTGCCTTTGAAGTAATTTTAAGTCTAGTCAATTTCCCTTTTTACGCTCAAAATAACCTACTATCCCATTTGGTTAGAGACTGGCCCTACTCGTCCCATGGTCAATAATTATATAGTACAACTAAAGAGAATAACTGGGATTATACCATAGATAATTTGAGGGGATGCATGCATGGGATAAAGCATTTAGGAGCTTCCTCTGTGCATTAGTAATACAGGGAGCAGTGCTGGGGTAAGTTTTCTGTTTCCTATCCATAGATCGAAGTTGCACTTGAAAATGGACAGAATGAACTTTGTTTTATGTGGACAGGGAGTCTGTACCATAGCGGCAGTATCGTCTGCGAGATATCCCAGTCCATCCAAACCATTCTGTTGATGTTCAGAAGAGGTTCAGATCCCTAGAATGAGTATTTCTGATACCATGTGACTTGTGGATGTGCAGTAAATCCATCAGTATTGGGTCAGAGGCTGCCTTCTATGCCAGATACAGGCCACCTCTTAGCAGTCTGTAGGATACCTGATATAGTGACAGGGCTTTGAGGTGGTCCATGTAGGACATGTTGTTTAGGCCTTGTATCCTTTTCGTAAGATATCTGTGTGGACATTCCAGTTGTTGCATGTGACTTGACAGATACATGCCAAAAGGGCATTATACTCAATGACTGTCCTAATGAGGGCTGAGTAAAGGGGGAAAGTAGGACAATGACATTGCTAGATCTAGAAGTAATCCCTTTGTTTATAAGTTGCATACTATAAAAGGATTTTCTTGCAACAATAGACACATGTTAGTCAAAAGTTAGGTCACTGTCCACATAAGTTCCTTGGAGTAGATGTCTTCCTAAGGGATACAATAATGCATTTTTTGGCATTTAGTTTCAGAGCACGATTTTAACACCAGTTATTTATTTGAGACAAACCGTCCTGCAGGATGGCTAAGTCATTTGGAGATTCAATGACTGCTCCTAGCTTGCAGTCATCTGCAAACTTAGTCAGCCAGAACCCATTGGTATTAACTTTTCATAGATTAGGTTCGTAGATAATTTCAGAAAAATAGATGCCAAACAGGAGAGATCCCAGCACAGTACTCTGAGGGTCTCCACTGGAGACTGGTCTGTTTGTGGAGGTAACTTTCCTTATTTTGATTATCTGTGTCCTATCTGTGAGCCATTTGGCAATCCTGTAGGTGATATAGGGAATTATTCCCTATTTTGTTTAGCTTTTCTACTATGCCTAAGTGGGGAACTGTGTTAAAAGCTTTAGCCGGATTGAGGTATGTGGTGAGTACCATTTTGCCTTCATCCATTGTTTTGATGACCTTTTCAAAAAATCCATGAGATTAAGTAAGCATGATCTGCCCTGGATGAAGCCAAACTGAGATGGGTCTAGTGTGTGGCGGCTCCCTATATCCTGATTGATTAATTCCATAGTAAGTATTTCCATGGCTTTGCATATGTGGCTTGGTACTCTCTTATGCAGGGGAATGACTGTAGCTGCTGTCCATTTGCTTGGTACAAAACCTGTATGGAGGTTGAGACTGAACAGCATTGTTAGGGGGTGTGGCTAAATTGTGCTTCATATTATTTAACATGCACCCAGGGATACTGTCAAATCCATTGATGCAGTATTTTTAGCTTTTGATACACCTTTTAGGAAATGGTCTTGTATGATAGCCAGAGGTGAGCCAGTTTCAGGCATATCTTAAGGAACAGATGGAGGAGAGAGAGAGAGAGAGAGGTAAAGTTTGAGCTAAATTTATCAGCCAGTTGGTTAGCTATATCTTAAGTCTCAGTCTAGGTAACATCATTCACAATCAACTCAGCACATTGCTGTGTTGTGCTTTTGAGATTATGAATATAACTAAACAATGCCTTGTGACTGTCTTTGGCTTGGGTAGCTATTTTATCCTCCAGTTTGGCTTTGGTGGATTTTATTAAGCTCTTGAGTTGTTTGTTTATTTCAGTTACAAAGTCTGTAACATTCTGGGATTTACTCCTCTTACTTTTGGTAAAATTCTTTTCATTTTATTATAAAGCTTGTTAATATTATGGCTCCACCATGTGGGTTTGTTTCTGGGATTTGCATTGCAGTTATGGGACACAGCTGCATTAATGCAGCTGTTTACATGCTGGTATAGTGTGGTGGTGTACATTTCTGCATATTCAGTGGACTTAACTGGGTTTGGTGGGGATTTGAAGCTTGCCAGTGTATCACTTAGGAGTAGGTAGTTTGTCTTAAAAAATTTCTAAAGGTATCTTGAATGGAACGGATCTACGATTTCAGTTTTATTTCTAAGTAGACTGCTTTATGGTCAGACATAATAAGTGATGATCATTCACAAAGGATGGTGCAAAATGTTCCTATATTAGTAAGCACAAGATCCATGATGTCATTCCCCCTGGTGGGTACTTTGTCTAATTGATCCAGGGCATTTTTATTGACAAAGTCCAGGAATCTGTGTGTTTGTGCACTAGTGGTGGTGTAGGTTTCCAAGTCTATGGTTGTAAAGTTTAGGTCATCTAGGAGTATGGTATTGGGTTTAATACTTGAGTGATTCTAGTATAGATGGGTATTGCAGCTTTCTTTTGTCTATACCTAATTAACATATGGTATGGGACCTACCTAATTAACATATGGTATGGTACCTACCTAATTAACATATGGGACGGGACCTACCTAATTAACATATGGTATGGGACCTACTTAATTAACATATGGTACGGGACCTACCTAATTAACATATGGTATGGGACCTACCTAATTAACATATGGTACGGGACCTACCTAATTAACATATGGTACGGGACCTACCTAATTAACATATGGTATGGGACCTACCTAAGTAACATATGGTATGGGACCTACCTAATTAACATATGGTATGGGACCTACCTAATTAACATATGGTATGGGACCTACCTAATTAACATATGGTACGGGACCTACCTAATTAACATATGGTACGGGACCTACCTAATTAACGTATGGTATGGTCCTACCTAATTAACATATGGTATGGGACCTTTCTGATGGTTATTTGGGCTCTAGTGCATCATGCTGCTTTACCAGCCATGATGTGAATCTCTTCTGAATATAGACTGATACACTGATATATGATCATTAGTACTGAGATATGGTAAGAGTATAAACTGGACATCAGTCTTTAAGGGGTATAACCTGTTTCTTAGGCCTAGTATTACAGAAATGTTTATGGGCATCATTGTTCTGGTAAAGAATAATATTGATATCATTCTGGCTCACATTTTTAATATTAAAGTGTATCTCATTGACAGGCTTTGTCTAACAGTGAAGGTTTGAAAGGTTGTTATGTCTATGGCACTCATATATATGGCATCTAAATCCAGGAACTTAGAGCTTTAGGAATTAATAAACTTTATTTATTCATAAAATGCCCAAAATGAAATCATAGTGGGGATTTTACATTTGCCCAGGAAAAAATAGATACTTCTGATAATTTGAGTAGTCTTAAGAAAACCTTTAGTAATTTTTTGAGGAAAATAATTGAAGGCAATTAATGGGCAACCCACAGGCTAGGCAACATCTTTGATACCGTATGTCTTTCAGATTGCATTGGATCTGATGGTTATAAATGGTTACCACCTTTAACAGGCAGGCTCTATTTGTTTTAGCAGCCTTGATTCTTTCAGTAACTTCTAAGACAAGAAACTTACATTGCAGAATGTAATCAGAGGGTTGTTGTGTCTTTCGGCTTTTCCCGGTTAGGGGTCGCCACAGCGGAGCTCTGGTCCGCTCATGATTGGTAGTTGATTTTTATGTGCCGAGTTACCACCCTTGATGCACAACCTTCAATGAAGGTACGCCCATTCACGCATGTCTCCACGCAGAAGACGCTCTAGCTGAGAATCGAACCGGAAAGCATCTGACTGTGAGGCGACAACGCTACTGCAGCACCACCACCACGGGTTAGAATGTAATCAGAAGGTATATGAAGAAAATTTAGTACAAAACTTAAAGGACATTAAGAAAGCTTTCTTTAAATGTATTCATAAAGGAAGAGACTCTAGGCATGTTGTTGGATGTTTAAGTAAAGACAACCACATACATAGGGACCAAATGGAATAATAAATTCATTTACAAACAGTGTGTGGATTTTTATGGCCTAAAAAGCAACAGGGTAATGCCTTCTGTCCAGGATAGGAATCATATAAATATTAGGATTATTTAGGAGGAAATTATGAATTATAATGTTAAACTACCTCATAAAAAACTCAAAAATAGAAAGACAGAATAAGATACAAAGATCTAAAATTGTTTAAAGAAGTCTTGGCAAAGATTTTATTTTATAGAAAGCTACAACACTGCATGCTCGATGACTGGAAACATATTTTTGTAAAACCAATTTATGAAGGGAAAGGTTTATGGGAGAGCATCAGTAACTATATGCCTAATATCCTAAATTCTACAAGAACATTCATGGATTCCTTTGTCGTAAAAACTTTACTGGAAGATATAAATAGTAAAAGTCTGTATAATATATATCAACATGCCTGTGTAAATAACATGTCTTGTGGTGTCTGCAGCCAGGTCCTTTATCATAACATTCTCGGCTGTGGGTGAAAAGATATAGTGAATGTGTGTTTTATTGATTTCACAGTGTCTTTTGACAGAGCAGACCACACCATATTACTGAATAAAATGGTCAGTTGTTCAGCTTTATATGATTGTTGAAATGCATAAGCAGATGAATAAAAAAGAGACCCTGGAAGATTGAATTGTAGGACAGGCTTATGTTCATGTGGTACCACTGGAGTCTGTATTAGGCCCGTACCTGTTTAACCTGTATAGTTTGGAAATTTTAATAACATTGAATGTCTTTTATTGCCTTTATGCCAGTGATATGAAACTCATGAAGCATGTTACATGCAGGGAGTAACAAGTAAAAACTTCACTCTTGTCTAACTGGACTAAGCGTATGGTCAGAGGCCAGTAATGTGAAATGAATACTGACAAGATGGAACAAATGAGCTTTGCGTCTTCACCTTTGCACTACTGCTGTAAAACTGAAAATAAAAGCATTGAAAATATGAACCTGTTTAAAGATTAGGTGCAAGGGTCAGTACCACCCTTAGTTTTAGTCATCATATTAATAATAAAGTGAAGAACTGCAATTAAATGACCAACTGTCTCAAGAAATTCATAAAATCATGAAACACAGAAGTAGTGTGGGCAGGTATACCTCTTCTACAACACCTGTCACTAGCAGCGTACCCTAGGCCTAGGGTTCAGTCCTTGGGCAATTCTTCTTTGGCATTTACCTCTCCTAAGCCAGAGCAAATCTTAGGGGTTTACGGCTGACTAAGTTTGCAGAGGACTGTAAACTTGGCGCCATCATAAACTCCCCAGGAGACATCAAGATCCTTCAAGTAGCTGCTTTCAAAAGAGTGGACTAAAATAAAATACCAAGAAATGTTTAATAGCATCCTTCAACATGGACGACCACTCTTGTATCTATCATATTAACTATACACCCTTGAAAGTTGATGCAGTCACTGAGCATCTGGGAACCTGTGAAGACAATGAATTGTTATTTGATCAATATTCACTATTGTAATAAAGTCCTTTTTCATCCCACAGCTTATTATCTTAAACTATGGTGTCCAGGTCCAGGTATGTAATCATTCCACTATAAACAGCTCTCATTACATTGATCACTGAAAACAATACACTTTTTTTGTATGTTCCTGTCCAAACACTTGGCATAACTGGAATGCCACAATGCATTCTCACAAAAAAAAAGTCAAAAGCCTAAATGATATAAACTATGGAGACTTCCTCAAAGCTTCTCCCTCTTTTTGGTATCATACTAGCTACTAAGAGGTTTTCTTTTGTGATTGTTTCAACATCTACCTTTCCACAGAAACTAATGCCACAGGGAAAATACAAAACCACACCATGGAATTGCAAAAGAAACACACATTGCATTATTTTTCAATTGTTTAAACAGCACTAAAATAATAAATCCATTTGCCAAATCTTCAAGCATATGATTTATATTGAAGGCTTTGACCTTGCACACCCCTACTTCAGAGTTTCTCTCACATTCCCTTAGCTAAATATACTAATTCTGTGGTTGTGCAACCAAGCTCTAAGTGAAACCCACACTGTTATGGCATAGCTGACAGTATGTGAGTTCAGTTATATCATAACACAGTGAAAGCAGCACAACAAAATCTTCACTTGACCAAAGCAATTCTTGATCAAATGAACTGCAATTATAAATGTACTATATTAGACAAAGAAACCTGGTACCGAGGAAATGTAGTTTTCCAGTCATAGGGGTAGTAAACACTTTCCTTAAGGAAGAACAAACCAAGTAAAGGGGAAACTAATTGTACAGGAATGACAACAGCATATGACATGCTAAACCAGACTAATCATAAATAGTAATGGAAGATCCATGTTAAAGATCACATTGCATTCTTATTAAAAATAAGAAAACAGGAATCAAGCTAGTACTGCTTGTTTAACCCGTGGTTTAGTAAGTAAAACAAGACGAGCACTTTCACTCTTGTTGGAGCTCAAACTTATACATATAAGTAACAAGTAATATATATTTATATACTTTTTAATTTCTATATAAAAAGCCACGTAAATTACAGTGAAGCCAATAATGCAAGAGCACATAAACAGATCACACTCAGTGACAGTGACTGGCACATACTTAGTTTGCATTTTTATAGTGATTGGTGCTGTTTATTCTAAGTAAGTACAAAACCACTGTGTACCTGGCTGTTAATCAGTGTGACAGGTAAGTACAAATCCACTGTGTACCTGGCTGTTAATCAGTGTGACAGGTAAGTACAAAACCACTGTGCACCTGGCTGTTAATCACTGTGATAGGTAAGTAAGTACAAAACCACTGTGTAACTGGCTGTTAATCAGTGTCATAGGTAAGTACAAAACCACTGTGTACCTGGCTGTTAATCAGTGTGACAGGTAAGTACAAATCCACTGTGTACCTGGCTGTTAATCAGTGTGACAGGTAAGTACAAATCCACTGTGCACCTGGCTGTTAATCACTGTGATAGGTAAGTAAGTACAAAACCACTGTGTAACTGGCTGTTAATCAATGTGATAGGTAAGTAAGTACAAAACCACTGTGTACCTGGCTGTTAATTAGTGTGATAGGTAAGTAAGTACAAGACCACTGTGTACCTGGCTGTTAATTAGTGTGATAGGTAAGTAAGTACAAAACCACTGTGTACCTGGCTGTTAATCAGTGTGACAGGTAAGTACAAAACCACTGTGCACCTGGCTGTTAATCACTGTGATAGGTAAGTACAAAACCACTGTGTACCTGGCTGTTAATCAGTTTGATTGGTAAGTAAGTACAAAACCACTGTGTAACTGGCTGTTAATCAGTGTGATAGGTAAGTAAGTACAAAACCACTGTGTACCTGGCTGTTAATTAGTGTGATAGGTAAGTAAGTACAAGACCACTGTGTACCTGGCTGTTAATCAGTGTGATAGGTAAGTAAGTACAAAACCACTGTGTACCTGGCTGTTAATCAGTTTGATTGGTAAGTAAGTACAAAGCCACTGTGTACCTGGCTGTTAATCAGTGTGATAGGTAAGTACAAAACCACTGTGTACCTGGCTGTTAATCAGTTTGATTGGTAAGTAAGTACAAAACCACTGTGTACCTGGCTGTTAATCAGTTTGATTAGTAAGTACAAAACCACTGTGTACCTGGCTGTTAATTGGTGTGATAGGTAAGTAAGTACAAAACCACTGTGTACCTGGCTGTTAATCAATGTGATAGGTAAGTAAGTACAAAACCACTGTGTACCTGGCTGTTAATCAATGTGATAGGTAAGTAAGTACAAAACCACTGTGTACCTGGCTGTTAATTAGTGTGATAGGTAAGTAAGTACAAAACCACTGTGTACCTGGCTGTTAATTAGTGTGATAGGTAAGTAAGTACAAACCCACTGTATACCTGGCTGTTAATTAGTGTGATAGGTAAGTAAGTACAAAGCCACTGTGTACCTGGCTGTTAATTAGTGTGATAGGTAAGTAAGTACAAAACCACTGTGTACCTGGCTGTTAATTAGTGTGATAGGTAAGTAAGTACAAAACCACTGTGTACCTGGCTGTTAATCAGTGTGATAGGTAAGTACAAAACCACTGTGTACCTGGCTGTTAATTAGTGTGATAGGTAAGTAAGTACAAAACCACTGTGTACCTGGTTGTTAATCGGTGTGATAGGTAAGTAAGTACAAAGCCACTGTGTACCTGGCTGTTAATTAGTGTGATAGGTAAGTAAGTACAAAACCACTGTGTACCTGGCTGTTAATCAATGTGATAGGTAAGTAAGTACAAAACCACTGTGTACCTGGCTGTTAATCAGTGTGATAGGTAAGTAAGTACAAAACCACTGTGTACCTGGCTGTTAATCAGTGTGATAGGTAAGTAAGTACAAAACCACTGTGTACCTGGCTGTTAATTAGTGTGATAGGTAAGTAAGTACAAAACCACTGTGTACCTGGCTGTTAATTAGTGTGATAGGTAAGTAAGTACAAGACCACTGTGTACCTGGCTGTTAATTAGTGTGATAGGTAAGTAAGTACAAAACCACTGTGTACCTGGCTGTTAATCATTGTGATAGGTAAGTACAAAACCACTGTGTACCTGGCTGTTAATTAGTGTGATAGGTAAGTAAGTACAAAACCACTGTGTACCTGGTTGTTAATCGGTGTGATAGGTAAGTAAGTACAAAGCCACTGTGTACCTGGCTGTTAATTAGTGTGATAGGTAAGTAAGTACAAAACCACTGTGTACCTGGCTGTTAATCAATGTGATAGGTAAGTAAGTACAAAACCACTGTGTACCTGGCTGTTAATCAGTGTGATAGGTAAGTAAGTACAAAACCACTGTGTACCTGGCTGTTAATTAGTGTGATAGGTAAGTAAGTACAAAACCACTGTGTACCTGGCTGTTAATTAGTGTGATAGGTAAGTAAGTACAAAACCACTGTGTACCTGGCTGTTAATCAGTGTGATGGGTAAGTAAGTACAAAACCACTGTGTACCTGGCTGTTAATTAGTGTGATAGGTAAGTAAGTACAAAACCACTGTGCACCTGGCTGTTAATCACTGTGATAGGTAAGTAAGTACAAAACCACTGTGTACCTGGCTGTTAATTAGTGTGATAGGTAAGTAAGTACAAAACCACTGTGTACCTGGCTGTTAATCAGTGTGATAGGTAAGTAAGTACAAAACCACTGTGTACCTGGCTGTTAATTAGTGTGATAGGTAAGTAAGTACAAACCCACTGTATACCTGGCTGTTAATTAGTGTGATAGGTAAGTAAGTACAAAGCCACTGTGTACCTGGCTGTTAATTAGTGTGATAGGTAAGTAAGTACAAAACCACTGTGTACCTGGCTGTTAATTAGTGTGATAGGGAAGTAAGTACAAAACCACTGTGTACCTGGCTGTTAATTAGTGTGATAGGTAAGTAAGTACAAGACCACTGTGTACCTGGCTGTTAATTAGTGTGATAGGTAAGTAAGTACAAAACCACTGTGTACCTGGCTGTTAATCATTGTGATAGGTAAGTACAAAACCACTGTGTACCTGGCTGTTAATTAGTGTGATAGGTAAGTAAGTACAAAACCACTGTGTACCTGGTTGTTAATCGGTGTGATAGGTAAGTAAGTACAAAGCCACTGTGTACCTGGCTGTTAATTAGTGTGATAGGTAAGTAAGTACAAAACCACTGTGTACCTGGCTGTTAATCAATGTGATAGGTAAGTAAGTACAAAACCACTGTGTACCTGGCTGTTAATCAGTGTGATAGGTAAGTAAGTACAAAACCACTGTGTACCTGGCTGTTAATTAGTGTGATAGGTAAGTAAGTACAAAACCACTGTGTACCTGGCTGTTAATTAGTGTGATAGGTAAGTAAGTACAAAACCACTGTGTACCTGGCTGTTAATCAATGTGATAGGTAAGTAAGTACAAAACCACTGTGTACCTGGCTGTTAATTAGTGTGATAGGTAAGTAAGTACAAAACCACTGTGCACCTGGCTGTTAATCACTGTGATAGGTAAGTAAGTACAAAACCACTGTGTACCTGGCTGTTAATTAGTGTGATAGGTAAGTACAAAACCACTGTGTACCTGGCTGTTAATTAGTGTGATAGGTAAGTAAGTACAAAACCACTGTGTACCTGGCTGTTAATCAATGTGATAGGTAAGTAAGTACAAAACCACTGTGTACCTGGCTGTTAATCAGTGTGATAGGTAAGTAAGTACAAAACCACTGTGTACCTGGCTGTTAATCAGTGTGATAGGTAAGTAAGTACAAAACCACTGTGTACCTGGCTGTTAATTAGTGTGATAGGTAAGTAAGTACAAAACCACTGTGTACCTGGCTGTTAATTAGTGTGATAGGTAAGTAAGTACAAAACCACTGTGTACCTGGCTGTTAATCAATGTGATAGGTAAGTAAGTACAAAACCACTGTGTACCTGGCTGTTAATTAGTGTGATAGGTAAGTAAGTACAAAACCACTGTGCACCTGGCTGTTAATCACTGTGATAGGTAAGTAAGTACAAAACCACTGTGTACCTGGCTGTTAATTAGTGTGATAGGTAAGTAAGTACAAAACCACTGTGTACCTGGCTGTTAATTAGTGTGATATGTAAGTAAGTACAAAACCACTGTGTACCTGGCTGTTAATTAGTGTGATATGTAAGTAAGTACAAAACCACTGTGTACCTGGCTGTTAATTAGTGTGATAGGTAAGTAAGTACAAGACCACTGTGTACCTGGCTGTTAATCAGTGTGATAGGTAAGTAAGTACAAAACCACTGTGTACCTGGCTGTTAATTAGTGTGATAGGTAAGTAAGTACAAAACCACTGTGTACCTGGCTGTTAATCACTGTGATAGGTAAGTAAGTACAAAACCACTGTGTACCTGGCTGTTAATCAGTGTGACAGGTAAGTACAAAACCACTGTGTACCTGGCTGTTAATCAGTGTGATAGGTAAGTAAGTACAAGACCACTGTGTACCTGGCTGTTAATCAGTGTGATAGGTAAGTAAGTACAAAACCACTGTGTACCTGGCTGTTAATTAGTGTGATAGGTAAGTAAGTACAAAACCACTGTGTACCTGGCTGTTAATCACTGTGATAGGTAAGTAAGAACAAAACCACTGTGTACCTGGCTGTTAATCAGTTTGATTGGTAAGTAAGTACAAAACCACTGTGTACCTGGCTGTTAATCAGTTTGATTAGTAAGTACAAAACCATTGTGTACCTGGCTGTTAATTAGTGTGATAGGTAAGTAAGTACAAAACCACTGTGTACCTGGCTGTTAATTAGTGTGATAGGTAAGTAAGTACAAAACCACTGTGTACCTGGCTGTTAATCAGTTTGATTAGTAAGTACAAAACCACTGTGTACCTGGCTGTTAATTGGTGTGATACGTAAGTAAGTACAAAACCACTGTGTACCTGGCTGTTAATTAGTGTGATAGGTAAGTAAGTACAAAACCACTGTGTACCTGGCTGTTAATCAATGTGATAGGTAAGTAAGTACAAAACCACTGTGTACCTGGCTGTTAATCAGTGTGATGGGTAAGTAAGTACAAAACCACTGTGTACCTGGCTGTTAATTAGTGTGATAGGTAAGTAAGTACAAAACCACTGTGTACCTGGCTGTTAATCAATGTGATAGGTAAGTAAGTACAAAACCACTGTGTACCTGGCTGTTAATTAGTGTGATAGGTAAGTAAGTACAAAACCACTGTGCACCTGGCTGTTAATCACTGTGATAGGTAAGTAAGTACAAAACCACTGTGTACCTGGCTGTTAATTAGTGTGATAGGTAAGTAAGTACAAAACCACTGTGTACCTGGCTGTTAATTAGTGTGATATGTAAGTAAGTACAAAACCACTGTGTACCTGGCTGTTAATTAGTGTGATAGGTAAGTAAGTACAAAACCACTGTGTACCTGGCTGTTAATCAGTGTGATAGGTAAGTAAGTACAAAACCACTGTGTACCTGGCTGTTAATTAGTGTGATAGGTAAGTAAGTACAAAACCACTGTGTACCTGGCTGTTAATTAGTGTGATAGGTAAGTAAGTACAAGACCACTGTGTACCTGGCTGTTAATTAGTGTGATAGGTAAGTAAGTACAAAACCACTGTGTACCTGGCTGTTAATCAGTGTGACAGGTAAGTACAAAACCACTGTGCACCTGGCTGTTAATCACTGTGATAGGTAAGTAAGTACAAAACCACTGTGTACCTGGCTGTTAATCAATGTGATAGGTAAGTAAGTACAAAACCACTGTGTACCTGGCTGTTAATCAGTGTGATAGGTAAGTAAGTACAAAACCACTGTGTACCTGGCTGTTAATTAGTGTGATAGGTAAGTAAGTACAAAACCACTGTGTACCTGGCTGTTAATCACTGTGATAGGTAAGTAAGTACAAAACCACTGTGTACCTGGCTGTTAATCAGTGTGATAGGTAAGTAAGTACAAAACCACTGTGTACCTGGCTGTTAATTAGTGTGATAGGTAAGTAAGTACAAAACCACTGTGTACCTGGCTGTTAATTAGTGTGATAGGTAAGTAAGTACAAGACCACTGTGTACCTGGCTGTTAATCAGTGTGATAGGTAAGTAAGTACAAAACCACTGTGTACCTGGCTGTTAATTAGTGTGATAGGTAAGTAAGTACAAAACCACTGTGTACATGGCTGTTAATCACTGTGATAGGTAAGTAAGTACAAAACCACTGTGTACCTGGCTGTTAATCAGTGTGACAGGTAAGTACAAAACCACTGTGTACCTGGCTGTTAATCAGTGTGATAGGTAAGTAAGTACAAGACCACTGTGTACCTGGCTGTTAATCAGTGTGATAGGTAAGTAAGTACAAAACCACTGTGTACCTGGCTGTTAATTAGTGTGATAGGTAAGTAAGTACAAAACCACTGTGTACCTGGCTGTTAATCAGTTTGATTGGTAAGTAAGTACAAAACCACTGTGTACCTGGCTGTTAATCACTGTGATAGGTAAGTAAGTACAAAACCACTGTGTACCTGGCTGTTAATCACTGTGATAGGTAAGTAAGTACAAAACCACTGTGTACCTGGCTGTTAATTAGTGTGATAGGTAAGTAAGTACAAAACCACTGTGTACCTGGCTGTTAATCAGTTTGATTGGTAAGTAAGTACAAAACCACTGTGTACCTGGCTGTTAATCACTGTGATAGGTAAGTAAGTACAAAACCACTGTGTACCTGGCTGTTAATCAGTTTGATTGGTAAGTAAGTACAAAACCACTGTGTACCTGGCTGTTAATCAGTTTGATTAGTAAGTACAAAACCACTGTGTACCTGGCTGTTAATTAGTGTGATAGGTAAGTAAGTACAAGACCACTGTGTACCTGGCTGTTAATTAGTGTGATAGGTAAGTAAGTACAAAACCACTGTGTACCTGGCTGTTAATTAGTGTGATAGGTAAGTAAGTACAAAACCACTGTGTACCTGGCTGTTAATTAGTGTGATATGTAAGTAAGTACAAAACCACTGTGTACCTGGCTGTTAATTAGTGTGATAGGTAAGTAAGTACAAAACCACTGCATACCTGGCTGTTAATTAGTGTGATAGGTAAGTAAGTACAAGACCACTGTGTACCTGGCTGTTAATTAGTGTGATAGGTAAGTAAGTACAAAACCACTGTGTACCTGGCTGTTAATTAGTGTGATAGGTAAGTAAGTACAAAACCACTGTGTACCTGGCTGTTAATTAGTGTGATATGTAAGTAAGTACAAAACCACTGTGTACCTGGCTGTTAATCAGTGTGATAGGTAAGTAAGTACAAGACCACTGTGTACCTGGCTGTTAATTAGTGTGATAGGTAAGTAAGTACAAAACCACTGTGCACCTGGCTGTTAATCAATGTGATAGGTAAGTAAGTACAAAACCACTGTGTACCTGGCTGTTAATTAGTGTGATAGGTAAGTAAGTACAAAACCACTGTGTACCTGGCTGTCAATCAGTGTGATAGGTAAGTAAGTACAAAACCACTGTGTACCTGGCTGTTAATCAGTGTGATGGGTAAGTAAGTACAAAACCACTGTGTACCTGGCTGTTAATTAGTGTGATAGGTAAGTAAGTACAAGACCACTGTGTACCTGGCTGTTAATCAGTGTAATAGGTAAGTAAGTACAAGACCACTGTGTACCTGGCTGTTAATCAGTGTGATGGGTATAGTGATAAATAACAATGTAAACATCCAGGCTTGTATTTATGTTACATTACTTTAGTAAATAATAATGAAACAGATGGCAGTCGGATTCACATCTGTGTGAAATAGTGTGATGCTAAAGGGGAAGGGTATGGTGCTTATCTGAACTCAAAAAAGAATTTTACTGCTAAG
>NC_056747.1:688203479-688208479 GCF_019279795.1 Protopterus annectens | reverse complement strand
ATTATTAGTTAAAGCACATAGTAAATATATTTTGTTGTATTTAAATAACCTAGCAAAATGTTTTGCTTTAAAATGTGAAGCTGTTTCAGAGATATAGGGAGTAAAACTTGACAAAATGGTCTTTAAAATCTGACAAACTGTGAATTTCCATCACACTCTGTTTATGGAAAAAAACATTTGTCCCAGAAGGAAAGTTTTCAATAATTTAAATGTTTTCACTGGAAAAAAAGACTTGCCAAAAAGTATGAATTTTCATTTAGAAATTCAAAATGCACTGTTAGCTTATTTTTCAAGAAGATAATCCTGTGTTCAGTTTATGGATCAATGCCTAAATATCTTACCAGGAAGTTTTACCACAAATTATCAAACCATTTCAACAGCCCTGTATAAACAGAAACAGGACAGGTGAAAACAGGCAACTTTGATGTAGCAAGCTTTATTTCAGGGGTTAAATTAAATTATATACACACTTAGATTTTTAGAAGGAAGCTAGAAAATTAACAAAGGAAAGATGGATTTTGTGCCTGCATAACATTATTTGTGTATGTGTGGGTATCCGTACAGGAAATAGAGAATGACAGGTATCAGGTGACATTCTCTGATTAATTGTATGCTAAATGGCCTAAACTGGTTACAAGTACCCAATCAACTAACATCTACACAGCTTCTTACCACATATACAATTATCCAGCATCCATCTGTCCAGCACTAAATAACATGCTACACAGCTATTTTACCATATTGTTAAGGTCTGGAACTCCTATTATTCAAAACCATTCTGAATTCTGAAAGATTTCCTAGCCCAAAGCTGGCTCTGTTCTTGCTCAACACCAGGATAAACTATATCCCTAAATGTGGACAAATACCTGTTCAGACCTTATATCTCCGTAATCTCCCTTCTTCACTCACTTCCTTACTTCTGTCAATTTCTCTCCCCTGGCTTTCTCTCTAAATATGCCATAAACCTGCTTTTCTCTTACTTCATATTGCAATTCATGTTTGTTTTATACTAACTTACTTTTAATTTCTCTTTAAACTGTCTAAAGTATTGCTAACTATTAAGTCATCATCATATAACCCATGTCTAATCTTTACCAATGTTTTCATACTATGACTAATTTGTTTTGGGTTTTTTTTGTATTTTTTAAAGACTGTAAAATTATTATTCTTAAAGTGTTTTAAATACTTTGCTTTTCTCCCTAAGCCTCCACTGAAAATGGGCTCCTACCCAATCAGACTTTCCCAGTAATCTGATGTCAATAAATAAATAAATATGAATTTCTAGTCCAGAGTGTGAAAGCACTAAAATCTCTGAATACAGTAGCTTTCCTGTAGCTGGGATATCTTTCATTTTCCTGTAAGCTGTTCTGTACATCTTTCCTTCTGCTAAAGGAAGTACCCAAGATTGCAAAACACTGACATATTTAGTTGTTTATTGTATTATTTGTTTATTACTCGGGTAAGGTGGACTGTTGCACATCCCCATTCTTATTCATAGCTTGACCTTATCTTAAAACAAGAAGGCTGATAAAGAAAGGAAATATCATCCGAGTACCAGGCAGTAGAGATATAAGAGAAAAATAAGTACAGTAAAAGTTACTGGGACTTCATATTACAAAAACACAAAGTTCACGGAGAGCTTGAAATAGAATTTTGCAAAACATTTGAATACAGGAGGCTACAGAATGTCAACCACATTAAGTTCAGTATTCTGTTGTGTACCACAAATCAGAGACGCCTAGGACCATGACATTATATTACTTTGCTGACACCAAACCAAACAATTCAGGTTATGCATACTGGACTCTTGGATTGTTCCAGTGCAAAACAATGTTTTGTCCAAGGACATTTTTTTTATTTTTATATATTCAAAACAGAATGAATGATCTCAAATGGTTGTGAAATTTACAGATAACTCCTTTAATGTTTTAGGCATCCTTGCAGGAAAATGCTTTATCTCTGAACTCCCAGAAAAGTGTGTTCCAGGAACTTCAAAGACAACAGCTTTCAGATTGAAGACTATAGGTTAAGTTTTCACTTTCTAGGACTAAGGTAGTTTCTCAGTGGAGAGTTTGGTATTACCACTATACTGTGGATATACCACTAATGGCCATTGAAGGTACAAAATGAAACACAATAGTAACACTAATCATTTAAGAGTGGTCATCATGTAAAGATAACATGCTATTTCAAATGACATAGAGTGTGTGTGCGTGCGTGCGTACGTGATGCAACAAATTTTACTATGGCTTAAGAATGAGGGGTGATGCTGCAAAAATTCAGTATAGTTAAAACAACAGCTGTTTTAACTCTGATGCTTCTTAAATCATACCCTTTCTGTCTAACAAACTGATTTGTACATGTGCAAATCATGGTACGCATGGCCAGCAGACCATAAACATGTGTTTGATATGTACTGGCTTTGAGTTTACATATGCAGAACAAGTGGCTATAAGGAGAATTTAGAATTCATTCTTTATCATTCATGATTTACCTGCCATAGTGATTCATATCACAATTCCACTTATTAAACATTTAAAAATTCATACTGAACACCCAATACTCTGCTATTTGCAAAATCATAATTTCAAAATGTGTCCACCAGATTCATAACACAGACAAGCCATGTCATTCTGCCTAGGATATTTATTGCAGCAAGAAATTATAAAATATTCCAAATATATAATCAGATGGTGAGACAGTAATGTGACAGTAACTATAACTTCATTGTCACAATTTAACTTTCTTTACCAGCCATAGAAGTTAGGTAATGTTTTTTAGCACACAAAAGCATTTTCTTGGGGCAAAGCATCCTACATAGTAAAGATTTCTCAGTAAAGAACATTAAATAGCAAACATATATCTTGCTCTGTACTTTCCATTTCCAGAGTACATGCAGATCTTCAGTTGTGTTATGACATTGAGCACTTAGAAAATATCTGTCCACTTACTTCATAGGTTCATAGGTTTGTACTAGGCTAATGGCCCTGGAGCCTTTACAAGCCTAGCCCATAGAAGTGCCCTGGCATTGTGACACCCGATGTTAGTTCCCAGTGCCTCTATCAAGTAGACCCACAGGAGTGATCCCCGGGGTGAATTTTCTATTTCCCATCCACTCATCAAGATTTCTCTTGAAGAGGGCCAGTGAGATGCTCTGCTTGCCATGTATGGAAAGTCTATTCCATAGCATGGGCAGTCTCTGGGTGAGGAACCTGTCCCTCTAGCATATTCTCTTGATTGGGGTAATGAGGTTGAGGTCTCTGGAGCGTGTGGTGTAGAGGGATTGGGATTTCTTTAGATGTAGCATTTCTAACAGAGCTGGGTCAGACATGGCTTTGTAATTCAAGCAGAGATCACCTCTAAGTAGGCAGTATGGGACAGAGAATAGCTGGAGTCTTTTGAGTCTGTCCATGTAGGACACGTGTTTAATGCCTATGATCCTCTTTGTGAGGTACTTCTGTGGCCTCTCCAGCTGTTGCAGGTGTCTAGTGAGGTACATGCCAAATGGGGCATTATACTCGATGACTGGTCTAATGAGGGAAGAGTAGAAAGAGATGATGACCTCTTTCTTTCTGGATGCAAAACCCTTGCTAAAGAGATGTGCCACATAGAAGGACTTTCTGACCATAGTGGCAATGTTGTGGTCGAAGGACATAATTCTAATACATAATTCTTAATTACATAATTTTTTTAATCATATTGCCTGTAGTTCATAACCTTTCTTATTTTAAGAAAATGGGAAGCACTAATTATAGTTTTCTGTATTTGATATGTCAGATAAATAGGTTTCTAGTTGGTCAGTATAGTGTTTTTCATTTTATTTTCAGGTAAATAAGACATGTTTATGAAACCACATCTCTGAGACAGAGATTGTACTTCTATCTGTAATGTCATTAATTGGATTTCTGGAAAGATGCAGGTTAAAACATCCAACCAGAGGTGACCTGATTCCCGAGGGGAGGTTGAATTCTGTTAAAGCTGTACTGACTCTTAGTAGAGAAAGGCTATAAAGAAAGGCTCATTGTCCTTTGCACTGTTATACTTTATAGGACATTAATGTTTAAAGGCAATGAAGAGTACAACACTGTCCAGCATGGACAGGCTGAGTACAAGCCTCCCAACAACACGGGAGACCAGTTCAGCTTCTGGCTGATTCTTGCACCAGATGTGAAGGTACTGTCTGTTAGCCTGTAAGGCTGTATTCTGCAAAGGATGAAATTCCCTGTCCTGGAGGCACACTACAAGGATGCCCCCTTATCATGTGACATATCTGTAAAAACTGTAGGAAGGTGATGGGCTGAGCCTGTGGCATGTGGGTGGGACTAGGTTGGGTCAACAAAGGAGAATATAAAGCATACAAAGTACAACTAGGCCTAATAAATACTATTCTACTCAGCAAACAATATTAATAAGGTTCCGATTTGGATGCACTAGTCAGGCACATACAAGATGGAAGAACTGCTCTGCAACTAAGAGAAGATGGGTAAATGTGAAATCTTTAATATTTTTTGAATTTCTGCTGTGAATGTGTGACCTTGATGTTAATCATGTTATGGGGAAGGTGGTGTAGTCCCTTGAGGAGCAGATGTAGGAAGGCCTTTCCCTCAAATAAAATCAAATATGGTCTAACCAATTTGCATGGGATTGGTTGACCATGATGCATTTTGAGTTACAAAAAGCTTAAGCTGAATCCACTGATGGAATCTGGGAAATCTATCAAGGCACTGTTAAAAGGGAATGTTCAATGCAATGTAATATAATCCTGCAGAAAAGTGGAAGTAACTCCCAATACTGCTTTATGCACATCTGTTTTACTGTGTGTATTTCTATAAGATGCTGAACAATAAAAGTATTATCTGTAACTGACAGTTTGGATATTAACCCATTCTGAAATATAGAAGATGCATTTACAAACTTATTTCACTTTCTAGATGTTTCAGCACCCTCAAGTAGAAAAATTTAGAAATACAAGCCTTAGTCCAACCATCAAATCAATCAAA